>NC_086327.1:71943806-72123806 GCF_036172605.1 Pelobates fuscus
GCATTAGGGTGTGCACCATAAAACACAAACACACGCCGCGTGTATATGTATTTTTATATACACATACACACACATACATATATATATACATAAATGCATACACACAAATACAAATATACATAGGTGCAGTGTGTGTGATTGTGAGCAGTGCAGCGTGTAAGGGGTGCAGTGTGTGTGATTGCGAGGGGTACAGTGTGTGTGTGGAATTGTGAAAGGTACAGTGTGTTGTAATTGTGAAGGGTGCTGTGTGTATGATTGTGAAGGGTACAGTGTGTGTAATTGTAAGGGGTACAGTGTGTGTAATTGTGAGGGGTACAGTGTGTGTGATTGTGAGGGATGCAATGTGTGTGGGGTACAGTGTGTGCATGGCAGGGGTGCACTGTGTGGGCGACAGGGGTTAGGTGGTTGGAGGGGCAGTGACATGGGGTAGGGGGTGGAGGGGCAGTGACAGGGGGAAGGGGGTGGAGGGGAAGCGACAGGGGGTAAGGGGGTAGAGGGACAGGTGGTAGGGGGGTCGAGGAGCAGTGACAGGAGGTAGCAGGGATAGATGGTTAGAGACAGGGGTTGGGGTAGAGGGGCAGTGTAAGGGGTTAGGGGTAGTGACAGGGGTTAGGGGGTAGAGGGGCAGTAACAAGGAGTGTGGGTGAGTGGAGGGGCAGTGACAGGGGGTATGGGGGTAGTAACAGGGGTTGGGGGGGGTAGAGGGGCAGTGACAGGGGATGGGGGTACTGACAGGGGTAAGGGGGTAGAGGGGCAGTAACAGGGGGTGTGGGGGAGTGGAAGGGCAGTGGCAGGGGTAAGGGGTAGTGACAGGGGTTAAGGGGGTAGAGGGGCAGTGACAGGAGTTAGGGGGGGTAGGTGGGTAGTGACAGGGGTTAGGGTGGTAGAGGGGCAGTAACAGTGGGTGTGGGGGAGTGGAGGGGCAGTGACAGGGGGTAGGGGGTAGTGACGTTGGTTAGGGGGGGTTGAGGGGCAGTGGCAGGGGGTAGGGGGTAGTGACAGGGGTAAGGGGGGTAGAGGGGCAGTGACAGGGGTTGGGGGGTAGAGGGGCAGTGGCAGGGGGTAGGGGGTAGAGGGGAAGGGGGTAGGGGCAGTGACAGGGGGTTGGATGGGGGGCAGTGAGTGACAGGGGGTAGAAGGGGGTGGGGTGGGGTGGCAGTGGGTAGAAGGGGGTGAGTGAATGGGGTGGGGGGGCAGTGAGTAGATGGGGGTGGGGGAGCAGTGAGTGACAGGGGATAGAAGGGGGGTTTATAAATACCTGCCCTGGTGGTCCAGTGGGCGCCCTCTCTCTTCAGTCTGCAGCTCCGCTGGGAGTGAGCTGCAGACCACATGGTGAGTCGCGGCAACGCTCTTACAGGCTGGAGATCGCGAGACACCTCAGTCTGCAGCTCACTCCCAGCGGAGCTGCAGACTGAGGCCGGATCTCTGTCAGGGCAGACTCACAGGAGGGGCCTCGCACCCGGCGGCATTGTGGGCACGCCGCCGGGCCCCCTCCTTTGTCGGTTCGAGGACCTAACATGTCAGTCTGTCCAGAGGCACTGCAACACGGAGGTGTGATTAGGGTGTGCCCAGGCTCACCCGGCACACCCCGTGCGCACGCCTATGATGGTACTGCTTGTGTGTGTCAGTGAGCTTCTATTTAGTGAGCATGTGTGTGTCAGCGAGCTTGTCTTTAGTGAGCTTGTGTGTGTCCCTAAACTTCTTTGTAGTGAGCCTTGTGTTTTTACAAGTGAGTTTGTCTGTAGTAAGCTTGTGTGTGAGTCAGAGAGTTTTGTCTGTCAGTAAGCCTATTTGCACATGTCAGTGAGCTTGTGTGCTTACTGTACAATATATACATATTGACTTATAGAAATGGCATCCATTTTTTTCCAGGGCTGCTTTGGATTCTCAGTTTGGCTCTGCCAGCGAGTGCGCTTACCGCTGAATCATCTGTGTGAGCTGCCGCACACTTTAGCCTTATTACACGCGTCTGGGAGCTGCTGTTGACAGGTACTAGTAGTCTAGAGATTGGGACATGGGGTATATGCTCAGCTATCTATATAATACTATAGTGCTGTTATCTGTATAATACAGATCTGTGTGTGTGTAATATCCCGGGATAGTCAGTGTTCCTGTATAGTGCTGCTCTCTATCTTGGGATATTATACACAAACAGACCTGTATTATACAGAGAGCAGCACTATACAGGGAGCACTGACTGTCCTGGGATATTATACACACATCCATGTATTTTACAGAGAGCAGCAATATACAGGGAGCACTGACTGTCCCAATTTATTATACACACAACCCTGTATTATACAGAGAGCACTGACTGTCCAGGGATATTATATACAGACAGTAATTGATAGCTGTGCTGCAAAATGTCCTTGGATTTTTTTCAAAGGAAATGTGTTTGTTTTTTTAATAATCCCTGGTGTAAAATAATGAATCCTCCACCAGGGATTATAAAAAAAACAAAAAACAACACATTGTGTCGGGGGCGGGGCTTAATATGCGGCAGGGGCGGGGTCAAACTGCGACGAGGGCGGGGATGAATGTGCCCCCCTACTTTTGTCCCTGGCCCACCATGTGCCCCCCCTAAAAATGAATCCTAGAGACACCACTGATCACCAATGATGAATACAATGAAAAAACACAGTTCAGTCACCAATGGCTCCACCTCTTCTTATCATATTTCAGAGCTCAATATTTCCACTTGCCACCATCCATTTGAAGTAGAAATTAAATCACAATTTTAAGCCCTGTATTTATATGTATATATCTATATATGCCAAATACCAAACACAACAAAACTCCCCCCACATTTATGCAAATTGGAAAAAAAAATTACTATTGTGAATCGCCTGCATATGTCAAGTTGTACCTTGGTACCTTGAGCATTGTATTTCCAAGAAATCATGTTTTCCCAGCTCAACACAAAATTAGTATAAACAAAGAGACTTCAACTTCTAGACCAGAACTAATGCTAATGAGAACTAAAAGTGTGAAGCTGTACAGTCCAACCCTGGCTGGTTTCTCCGCATTGGTACTGAGTTGAAAATGGTGTTCCTTTGAAGAAATGCATAATGAAAAAACAAACCATTCTGTGGGCATTTGCATGTAAAATTCGAAATATGTAATTTTTCCAAGTTTATACTTTAGATTTTTTTTTAAATTAATTTTTTATATTTATATTAGCTTCTCCAGTTACATATTTTGTCCACCAGATGGCATTATAAGACTACATTTGAGAGTCAAGGTATTTCACCTCAAGAAAGATTATGGATTTATTCAATTAGTACAGAATTACAGAGAACTTAAAACTAAACTGCAAAGTTTAGGAAAAATTTGTTGATATGAAAAAACGCTCAAACTGCACTACAATGAGTTAACTAAATGTTTAATTTATGATTCATATTGTAGAGTAGGCTCCGCCAGAGCTCTTGAAAACAGTTATTTCATTAAGACTGTGTCACAGATGCTGGGATGCCCCTAATGAAGTACAAGGTCGGACGAAACGCATAGGGCAAAGAGACTCACATAGTATTTGCTTTATTCTTATTTTTCTATTTGTTTTAGTCTACTTATTGTTTCTGCATCCCGGAGGTCCTGTTAGATTTTTCCTGGACTGGGTGTAGTGATGAGTAGAGATGTCGCGAACATAAAATTTTCCGTTCGCGAATGGCGAACGCGAACTTCCGCAAATGTTCACGAACGGGCGAACCTGGCGAACCGCCATAGACTTCAATAGGCAGGCGAATTTTAAAACCCACAGGGACTCTTTCTGGCCACAATAGTGATGGAAAAGTTGTTTCAAGGGGACTAACACCTGGACTGTGGCATGCCGGAGGGGGATCCATGGCAAAACTCCCATGGAAAATTACATAGTTGATGCAGAGTCTGGTTTTAATCCATAAAGGGCATAAATCACCTAACATTCCTAAATTGTTTGGAATAACGTGCTTTAAAACATCAGGTAGTGTAAGGGTTACGCCCGCTTCACAGTAACAGACCAAACTCCCCGTTTAACGCACCGCAAACAACCGCAAACAGTCCATTTGCACAACCGCAAACTCCTCATTTGCACAAGGTTGGATACCAAGCTAGCCATGTCCCATTCCTTGTCCTCACTGATGTCATTGAAGGTCTCTTCCTCCACCCAGCCACGTACAACACCAAGGGTCCCCGAAAGGTGACAACAAGCCCCCTGGGACTCCTGCTGTGTTTGGTCTTCCACCTCCTCAAAGCCACCTTCCTCCTCTGACTCCTCTTCTTCAGACTCCTCTCTCTGCGTTGCCTCTCACAATTTTTTGGAACGCCTCAGACTCCACCAGCTTGTATGGTAAAAGCTGGCGGGCTAAGAGTTCAGACAAGCCAGCTGTAAGATGCCGGGCAAGGGGGTGACTTTGTGACATTGGCTTCTTACGCTCAAACATGTCCTTGACAGACACCTGACTGTGGGCAGATGAGCAGGAACTGCTCAAGGCGAGAGATGGAGTGGCGGATGGTTGAGAGGGGGCAAGGAGGACAGCAGTGGTTGATGTGGCTGAAGATGCTGGACCAGGAGGAGGATGGCGGCTTTGAGTTTGTGTGCTGCTTGTACTCATGTGTTGATCCCATAGGCGTTTGTGATGTGCGATCATGTGCCTTCGCAAAGCAGTTGTACCTAGGTGGGTGTTGGACTTCCCACTACTCTTTCTTTCTTTTGGCACAGGTTGCAAATGGCATCGCTGTTGTCAGAGGCAGAAACAAAAAAAAATGCAACACTGCTGAGCTCTGCAATGACGACATTCTGGTGGTGGCAACAGCATGCGTTGATTGGCGTGCTGTCTGGCTGACCCCGGGTGCCGATGCATGCTGTCTGACTGTGCCACTAGCTCCTTGTGACGACCTCCCCCTGCTTCCAACTCGTCTCCTCCTCCTTTCAGTCTCCCCATCTGAACTTTCCCCCTGTTCTTCTTCTCTTCTAGCGGGCACCCACGTGACATCCACGGACGCATCGTCATCATCAACCACTTCAATTGTATCTGACAACTCAGCAAAGGAAGCAGCAGTGGGTACAACATCATCATCATCACACCGTACGTCCATGTGTGTAATGCTGCCTGACTGAGACATATCCCTGTTATCTACATCCTCTGGCAATAATGGTTGCGCATCACTCATTTCTTCCAACTGATGTGTAAATAACTCCTCTGACAGATCAAGTGAAGCGGCTGTGGTGCTAGTGTTGGTGGTGGCGGCAGGCGGGCGAGTGGTAACTTCAGAGGTGCCCGAAGCTAAGCTGGAGGAGGATGCTGCGTCAAGGTTCCGAGTGGAAGCTGTAGAAGATTGGGTGTCCTGTGTTAGCCAGTCAACAATGTCCTCAGAACTTTTCAAGTTCAGGGTACGTGGCCTCGGAACACTGGGCATTATTCTAGGGCCAAAGGGAATCACAGCACAACGACGGCCCCTGCGGGGTGGCCTGCCTCTGCCTGTCATTTTTTTTTCGATTAGTGGTACTATGCGTGCAAGCTACTGTTACACCAGATATGAGTTGCACTGGTGTGACACTGTGCCCTGGCAGGCCCTGAAACGCACACGTGTGAAGGAAACTGACTGCAATTATATTACAGTCAAAAAAGTATTTTTTTTTTAAATGCAAGCTATGAGTGGTGCAGATATGAGTGGTGGCACTGGGCAAGTGGGCACAGTATACGCTGTGAGCCTGACAGACACGCTGGCTGGCAGGCAACTGCAATTAGATTACACAGGAAAAAAAAAAGCAGACTGATGTTCTAGCCCTAAAAAGGGCTTTTTGGGGTGCTGTCCTTACAGCAGAGATCAGATGAGTCCTTCAGGACTGTAGTGGACACTGAATACACTAGCCTAGCTATCGATTTCCCTATTAAATCAGCAGCAGCTACACTGTCCCTCCTCTCACTAAGAATGCAGCTTCCGGGGGGTGGGGCCTAACTGCAGAGCTGAACTAAGCCCAATCTTGTGTAATCCGCACTGACAAAGGCCAAAACCGGACTCAAATTGCAGCCCAAACTACAGATGACCGGGAGTACTATATGTAGATACCAAACATGTGGTGTCGCGGCCTACCAGCAGGGATGGTGTGAGGGAGACGGCCGCTCCCCGACCAGCACACCAAGCTGAACATGCCAGTGTGGAACCCTGTTCCCCTCCCCATGGACCGGCAGGGGTCATCCCGGTCCCCACCGACCAAGAGCACACGACTATACCTCATCCTGCCATCCCCCGGGGAGCCGATGGGAACGGCACCGAGACAAATAAAATGGCGGCCGCGTCCTGGTCGGTTAGGCCAACTCCTCAGCCTCTAGACGGCAACTACGTGGAAGATGCGCTCAAATGCCTTGACAAGATATTCAATGACTTCTGGGTCAAACTATACAAGCGATTGGAACAACCGCCACCCCCAACAACCCAGGAGGTAAAGGAGCAGGGAATGGGAGGGCGACACACCATGAGCACACTTCATCCCCAAGCTCCTGCTGTACAAACAGACAGCTCACCCAGTTGTAAGGGTGGCAGAGGGCCCACCCTGATGTACCGCACACGCCGCAAGCGTTAGAAGCTCATAGTGGGGACCCAAAAGGTCTAGAATTTATAGGTATTGATAAGATTAATGTGCACTGGAGGGGTGGAGATAGAGATTATACGTTGGGTCTAACAGATCTGAAATGGATGTTTGAATTAGATACTCAGATCCCACAAGGGTTAAATGTGGATTTTGAAATTAATAAGTATGTATAACAATTTGATAATAATGTAATTTCTTTCTTGTTTTCCCTTGTCCTTTTTGTTTTTTAAGTAACTTTTTATCTCTTTTCCAAAAGGATTTGTTGTCTATTTTTAACTGTTCATATATATTTTTGGATATGCAACTATACGATGAATAGACACCAATAAATGGTAGAATATCCTTCCAAAGTTAAATATCGAGATAGGGTGTGACAACCATAACCACTGTATCACTTGTAAAAAAAATAACCACCACCAAAGGTTAAAAATATAAAAAGTGTAAGATGCTTATTGAAATAAATCAATAATAAATACAGGACTCAGTGGAAATGGAAATGCAAATAACAGATTGATAAATAAATGAGAATGCCCTTGGTTCCTCTTTAAATGTGTCAGCTAGTCAGATCATAACCTCCTATAGGATAAGGTAGGTGAAATCCACTGTCTGTTGAAGGGTTAATTTAGTATATATTCTATAGTATATAAAATACAGAATCAATACACCCTATGTTAAAAAATAGATCCCGGGGGCGGGGCCTGACCGCCGGTCGGATCAGACACGTTTTGTCTGAGCTCCGGCTTCTGAGCTTGGAAAACGGTGCTAACTGCGGACCAAAAGCTAACACCGACCTGGCGCTCTGCCACCCCCCCCCCTCTGGACCGGGGGGGTCATCCCGGTCCCCACAGGTGGCCACCGCAGCATGCCGCAGAGCCTTCAACCAGGCCCTGCTAAACATCGAGATTGGAGCGAGGTACTCCAAGATGGCCGACAGCCACCTCTCCTGAGCGGGAAACTCCGCCGACACCAAGCAACGCACCAGTAAGTTTGGACTCTACCTCACGGCGGAGCCCTGCAGCAGCCCCTGCGACAAGCCTTATGCCCACATCACGCCTGCAGGATAAGGGGGTGTGGAGGCGGAGGGGGAGCGAGAAAGAGCGGGCCCCCCCAGAGCGCACATCGGATGACACCGATACCACACGCAATGGGCCCACCTGGGCCGAGGGCCACAGTGGAAAGCCTCCCGGACCACTAGCCGCACACACCGGATAACCGAAGCCGCTGGCGGCGACTGCCACCAGGATCTACAGCGGTGCCCCCACAGGGAAGCCTCCCAACACTCCTGAGACCTCCTACCCAAGAGACTGACCTGCCGCACACGCTGACGACTAAAGTGGCTCCCAGTCAGTCACCCTCTCCAGCTTCAACTATCAAGCGGGGCATCGGCTGAAATGACCACACCATCGAGGCACCAGTCCCACACAGCGAGCAGCAGACAGGTCGGAAGATCAGCTCATAGACCCCACTCACTCGCACGCTGGGACTCCCTCAGAGACACCGTGGATCGGGTATCGCCTGATATGCACCCCTCACATGACTTTGCACAGCGTTCTATGATGTAGAAAGCTCATGTTTTTTTTTTTGTTTATTTGTTTCATCTATTTTAAATTAGCCTGCTTCTCCCATTGTTCTAATCTGTCAGGATTATATTTTAGATGTCACTTTTTTACTTGATGCCCTTAGCCTGCTAAATATACACTAGCATGATATATAGCATGTAACTTAGTTAAGTCTTAGCAGGCATAGTGGCTATAAAGCATAGCATAGAGCAAACATGATCTCTATTTGTTAAAAGTGAAATAATCTGCTGTGAAGTTAAGGAGAAGCACTAGTAGATTACTTAAACCAAACGCGCAACAAGACGGTTATACTACAGGTATTACATGAAAAATGTTTACTGCTTGTACCAAACGACAAAAAATAGCAAGAAAAATGTGCAGTTCTTTATAATCTAACCTCTCATACGTACTCCACATACACTTATCTAAGCCTGCTTAACGAAGCAACACGATTAAAGTGAGAGATAGCAGTGTTAAAGCGAGAGATAATCGTATTGAAGCGAGAGATAATCGTATTGAAGCGAGAGATAACTGTATTGAAGCGAGAGATAACTGTATTAAAGCGAGAGATTACTGTATTAAAGCGAGAGATTACAGTATTAAAGCGAGAGATTACAGTATTAAAGCGAGAGATAACAGTATTTGGCTATAGCATGTTACTATATATATATATATATATAAAATGAGGTTGATAATCACAGGAGACTTTGACAATATGTTGTGACGACCCTATCCTGTACAACCGTTGAAAGTCTCCCTCTCTTTTTTCTGTACCCCTATAATCACATGCCTCAACAAAAATAAAGAATTAAAAAAAAATAAAAAAATAAAAAAATTATATAGGTTCTAGATAACGTGAGATTTAAGCTTGAAGGGACACTCTTTTGTGATCTTTATGAGAACATGGTTTAAGTGAAAAAGTCTACTAGTCTTCATACTCATAGATATATTATGTATTTACTTTATATGAGGTTTATGTCTTACAAGAATGTAAAAATCATCAGGTGTGTCCTGTATTCCTACTGTAGGACTCTTTTTTCCAAGATATTGACATGTTACAGAAGCATGGAATTGTAAGTATAAAAATATATTTCTTGATTCCTGAATAGAAATCCCTTGTTTAACTTATATAATTTAATTTTTCATTTAGTCATCCCTTAATAAAGTATTTTTGGGATAAAAAAAAAAAAAATAGATCCCACAGGGGATTATTAAGTCCTTAGAACTAAGTCTAATATATGGTGCTGCAGACAGAGTACTGTTCATGAAAATGTATTAGTACATATAAACTGTCTACAAAACACATAAATATATAAAAGACTAGCAAATAAAACCGTCCCAAATGAGAGTAGCAATAATACCTGGTATAGCAGACTGGGGGTCCAAAGATGTTAGTTACACTCTCTTGCCGGCCGGACAGAGGTGAGTTGTGACCTCCTCGTGCTGGAATAACACTGTGTTCTAGCCGCGTACGTTCCACTGCAGCTGTTGGATGCGTTCCAAATGCTCACTCTCAGGAACCGATGTGTACCGATGTGGAGATGCCGCCTAAAGCGTTTCGTGATCACAGATCACTTCATCAGAGGATGGCATCTAGAAGTCTTCAATCTGTTATATACTCTCTTGTTCTGGTCTTGTTAATTTCAAGTTAACCCTTACTATACTTGTGCATAACGGTCAAGTTATAAAAATATAATGCTTAACGAATGAATAAAATAAAATAAAATAAAATTCATAATTGGTGGACATATTATAGCATGGAATTTATAAGAGTACATAAAAACAAGCATAATTAGTTGCCATATACATATGAATAGAAAAGCAATAAGGTTTATCTATATAAAATGCCGATATAGAACTTAAAGTTGCTAATTTAGATATCCTCTTTGCAAGTACATTTTCAATGCAGATATTTGCAATGAAAATATTTGCAACAATGGATTATTAAAAAGTAATTTCGAAAGGACGGAAGGTGAAAGTTAAAAAATCATAAAAGAATAGACATGCTAGAGTTCATCTGTGTTACATAATAATAATAATAGATACTTGTTAACCAAAAGAAAAATAATGTAATAACAGTTCTATAATAACTTAGCTAGAAACTCATATTTTTTTTTTTAATATATATTCTGACATCCAATACATATATAGAAATACATAACTCAATGGAATAATCAAAGTAATAAGGACAAATTGATAAAATTTGAAGAAAATCCTAAGAAGGAGAGGGACATCCTACTCAATGGTCCCAATGCTGTTCCCATGAGAGCCATATGTTTATATTTGGCTCCTGGTTTGTGAGTATTTGATTCTCATTTTCAATTCTATTCAACTTATCTACCAACGTTATTACGCTATATTGCTTTGTAATTTCTCCTGTAGGTGTTCCTACGAATGTGATTCACCTACTGTATGTCTTTTATAAATTGATAAAACTAGATTCGAAAAAAAACCCAAAATAAAAAAACAAAATAAGATAAAAACACAGTGTAATTAATAAAAAATTCCCTACGCTCTTTATTAAGTCAATATCTGTAGAGAAAAGACAAAAAATATAATGAAATGGAGTGAGCGGAACAGGAAGTGAACATAGGCGTTTGAACGTGATGACGCAGATTACGTTCGGATGCGATCACGGCGTAAAAGGCGCCAAAGAAGAGTTTAAAAGACTGTACACCATGGACACACACATGACCTCCGACGAAGGCAAATAGCCGAAACTTGTCAGGTATTGCTCCACGCTTTCTAAGGACTGTCCCCTAGCATTCACTTGTCTCCTTACCTTCTAACAAGCAGGCAGAAGCTCCTGGTATATAGTCTAGGACAGAGAAAAGGTCAGTCATTCCACAAAGTTTTGTTCCCATACTTAACCCCTTAAGTAATGTTTCCGTCTTGTGTCCTTAAGGGGTTAAGAGTATGTGAGGAGTAATTAGGGTTGCCACCTTTCTTGTAAAAAAATACTGGCATTGCTAATTTGCATAATTAATTATGTATGTGTGGCATCACATGATGTAAATCACAATGAGTGACATAAGAGAAAATTATGTAAAATCACCAAAAAACTACTTAGTTTGATTCTGCTGTATAGATAGATTGCTCTTAGTGTGTCCCCATGTCTCCCAGTTTCCCTATCTATCCCAGTCTCCCAGTGTTCCCATGTCTCCCAGTGTCTGTGTCCCCAGGTGTCTCAGTGGCCTCAGGTCTCCCTGTATCCCCATGTGTCCCCTAGTGTCTCAGTGCCCCCATGTCTCCCTATGTCTCCCAGGTTTCCTCAGGTCTCCCAGTGTCCCCATGTCTCCCTGCAGCCTTTCCCCCATCCCTCACTTACCTGAGCTGTAGGCTGTCTCTGCAGGCTGGGACTCTGTGCTGTGTAGCTGCTCCCCCGTGAGTCAGTGAGTAGAGATAGGCAGGTATATGCTGTAACTGCCCATCCCTGCCTCTCTACACACACACACAGCGACCCCTACTGGTCGGCACCTGTATTGCAGAGTAATCTCTGTTTTATATCGGGGAAAAATACAGGCATTTGTATTTGTATTATTGCAATACTGGCACCAGCCAGGCATCCTTAAAATTTCGTCTGTGCCGGTAAAATACCGGCCAGGTGGCAACCCTAAGAGTACTATATATAAATATATATATATATATATATATATATATTGTTTTTTAAATCAATGGGCCTATTTCATTGTCATGGGCCTGGAGCTGTAGCCCCTATGTTAATCTGGCCCTGTCTGTAGGTGCAGGTCAGTGTGCACTTGACCCTGTAGGTGCAGGTGAGTGTTCACTCACAAGTTACTGAAGTGTAGTGGGTTCAAATCCCTTTGGGGCAGATATCATGTGCACACAGCAGTCCGGGAAATAAACCCTTTTCTGAAAGCCATACTTTCCTGCCCAATTTCCACAGTAAGTGTTGCTTACTGCAGCCTGGCTTAGTAAAAAAGACTGGAGGGGAGGTGATTTTAAAAAAAAAAGATAGAGGAAATTAAATTTAGCTTCAGTTTTAACACTCTAGCCCAACCATTACATCGCGATTTTGAATTATGACATTCTTTCAAAATTAAATTGTTTTTTTTAAATATATATATATATATATTTGGTGTGTAATAAGGTTTACTACATTTACATTTTTTTATTATTGATTTAACATAACAAAACATTATAGGCTTATACATCATAGCATACAATAATAAATGTAGATATTCATATTCCATTTCTTTAATCAGTAAAGCATCTAAATATATAATAGTCTACAACAAGGATATTCAGTGACAAGAAAAAAAGAAAGAAAGCCAAGGTACAAAATATTGTGAATCACCAAAGTGATAATGTATGAATGAATATAATACAAACTGCAGATGTGTAGAATTATATGGATTCAAAATAGTATCTGCAAAAGATATATAAACACTACATAGGGTAATATTGTAAGAGACCACTGAGAAGTATGGGTGGTAGAGAACTCACAAAATTAAGCAGAAATCAGGCGTATCTCCCTCTAAAATGGGGAACTGGACAGTATAGAAGATCTCCAGCGATGAATCTCAATATGAGATGATGACAAATCTTCTAATGCACTCCAAATACAGAAAAGAGAATAGATAGTGCAGATGGTATAAAAAATTAACAATTTAATTGCATATATTGCACTTACAATGTATCAGAGTAAAATCAGCTTTTCTCCACACTGGGTGGTATTTATAAGCAGCAACTGAACCAATCAGGATGTGGGATCAGGAACAGTGGTAGCAGCACCAAACAATGTACAAATAAAATAAAATAAAAGTTCGGTATAATAAAACAATTCCAACGCGTTTCGTCCTTCTGTGGACTTCCTCAGGGATGTATGACTGTGATGGGGGTAGGATTCCTCTTAAATATCCTTCAAATCATCTTCCAAACGATTGCCGGTGTAGGCGTGCGTTCCACTGTGGAACGCAAGTTGCTTCCGCATGACGTCATTTCCGGTATTCCGAACAGATCGAAAAAAATAGTATACTTGGAAAACAGCAGCTAAACCTAGCTATAGCCGTAGTGGAACAAATAGCAATATCATAAAACCTATTTTATACATATATAAATGACTAAGAATGACTCTAAGAGTCCTTCAAATCTTCAAAGTTATCGTCAATATGGGTGTGCCTTCCACTGTGGAACGCAAGTGACTTCCACATGATGTCACTTCCGGTATTACGAACAGATAGGAAAAGATAGAAAAAAGGCAATCTACTTTAGGAAACAGCAATTTAAACATAGCTGAAGTGGTAGTGAACAAACATCACCACCATAAAACCTCTTACATACATATATAATTAGCTGGACAGTGAGCATATTAGAAAAAGTATATCTCCTTGTATATTGAATGTATTTTATATAATTTCTCAAAATTAATAAGGAGTAAAAGGAATTCATTGCCAATGGATATAGTAATATATGGAAATGAATATTAATTTGAGAATATAAAAATTTGAAGAATTGTAATATTTAGATATTTAAGGAATTTTAATATTTAAAGAATATGATATTTAGAAATATCATAGTCCTTCAAAATATATAATTAATGTGGAATGAATAATCTACTATATAAGCTCCTCCAATGAGTTAAACGATGGACTACCAGAGTATAAATTTTGAAAGGATTAAAGAAATAATTAAAGAGATATATAGTTAACATTGATTATCCTAAGGTGCTCCATGTCTTACAAGTTCGAATAATATAATATTATATAATTTCATCATAATAAGAATATGTTTTGGTGAACATTTCTGCAATGAGAGACAACAATTAGTCATCAAATATAGAAATATAATAATAATAATAATAATCATAAAAAGAAAATAATGATTATTATTATTATTATTATATTTCTATATTTGATGACTAATTGTTGTCTCTCATTGCAGAAATGTTCACCAAAACATATTCTTATTATGATGAAATTATATAATATTATATTATTCGAACTTGTAAGACATGGAGCACCTTAGGATAATCAATGTTAACTATATATCTCTTTAATTATTTCTTTAATCCTTTCAAAATTTATACTCTGGTAGTCCATCGTTTAACTCATTGGAGGAGCTTATATAGTAGATTATTCATTCCACATTAATTATATATTTTGAAGGACTATGATATTTCTAAATATCATATTCTTTAAATATTAAAATTCCTTAAATATCTAAATATTACAATTCTTCAAATTTTTATATTCTCAAATTAATATTCATTTCCATATATTACTATATCCATTGGCAATGAATTCCTTTTACTCCTTATTAATTTTGAGAAATTATATAAAATACATTCAATATACAAGGAGATATACTTTTTCTAATATGCTCACTGTCCAGCTAATTATATATGTATGTAAGAGGTTTTATGGTGGTGATGTTTGTTCACTACCACTTCAGCTATGTTTAAATTGCTGTTTCCTAAAGTAGATTGCCTTTTTTCTATCTTTTCCTATCTGTTCGTAATACCGGAAGTGACATCATGTGGAAGTCACTTGCGTTCCACAGTGGAACGCACACCCATATTGACGATAACTTTGAAGATTTGAAGGACTCTTAGAGTCATTCTTAGTCATTTATATATGTATAAAATAGGTTTTATGATATTGCTATTTGTTCCACTACGGCTATAGCTAGGTTTAGCTGCTGTTTTCCAAGTATACTATTTTTTTCGATCTGTTCGGAATACCGGAAATGACGTCATGCGGAAGCAACTTGCGTTCCACAGTGGAACGCACGCCTACACCGGCGATCGTTTGGAAGATGATTTGAAGGATATTTAAGAGGAATCCTACCCCCATCACAGTCATACATCCCTGAGGAAGTCCACAGAAGGACGAAACGCGTTGGAATTGTTTTATTATACCGAACTTTTATTTTATTTTATTTGTACATTGTTTGGTGCTGCTACCACTGTTCCTGATCCCACATCCTGATTGGTTCAGTTGCTGCTTATAAATACCACCCAGTGTGGAGAAAAGCTGATTTTACTCTGATACATTGTAAGTGCAATATATGCAATTAAATTGTTAATTTTTTATACCATCTGCACTATCTATTCTCTTTTCTGTATTTGGAGTGCATTAGAAGATTTGTCATCATCTCATATTGAGATTCATCGCTGGAGATCTTCTATACTGTCCAGTTCCCCATTTTAGAGGGAGATACGCCTGATTTCTGCTTAATTTTGTGAGTTCTCTACCACCCATACTTCTCAGTGGTCTCTTACAATATTACCCTATGTAGTGTTTATATATCTTTTGCAGATACTATTTTGAATCCATATAATTCTACACATCTGCAGTTTGTATTATATTCATTCATACATTATCACTTTGGTGATTCACAATATTTTGTACCTTGGCTTTCTTTCTTTTTTTCTTGTCACTGAATTTTGAGTGTTTATAAGGGTACACTTGTAAACCTAAGGTACTGTGTGCTATATAGATACTGACGGTTAACCTTTTGTCTTTTTACAACAAGGATATTAACTCACTTAAACATAAAACAAACACTAGTTTAAAAAAAATCAGATCAGTAGTTATTTATTATATTTATCTAATAGTGTTATTTGTTGTACTTTTTGCAAGGTAAGCAGATAGAATCATACTTTCAAACTATTTTTAACCATCGATAAAAAAATCTATTTTTTTATATTGCTGTGGATTTAAGTTAGCCAATTCTTTTTCCATACGAAATTTCAATTGATATAAAAACTGATCATTTTTTGATTACTGCCAAAGATTTACCTAAAAAAATTAAATGAGTTTATAACATTTGTCATGCAAATTGATAATAGATTAAGAACCAGAGAAACTACCAGAAATAGAACTAGATGTATGTCACTAGCAACTAGTTTTTCCAAACCTATTGTTCCTGATCCTCCTGTTCAGTCCGAAACTGAACCAATGCAGTTAGGAGTCACTAGACTGTCAGAGGCAGAAGGACAATATAGTATGTCTATACTGCGGTAGAAGTGGATTGATTGTCCCATATGTCTGGAAAACTTCTGCACCTAAGAACCTTAAGGTTACAGGTTTTGGGTGTAATGGAGACGTCCGCTGGGAATAACAAAAAGAGATTCCTCATCGATATTACGATTCAGTGTAACAAGAAGAACTTTTCATGTAAGGTCCTGATGGACTCAGGTGCAGCAGGAAACTACACTGATGTACATTTTGTAAAAATAAAATAAAAAAATACTATACCTATCAAGGAGAGACTATCACCCTTGGCCGTTGAGGCTATTGATAGGAGAACACTCTCTCAACCCTTAATTACCCACGAAACCTTGCCCATTAACATTTCCATTGGTGCCTTACACAAAGAAGACATAATATTCCAAGTTATTGCTTCTCCTTCTTGCCCCATCATATTAGGCTTTTCTTGGCTTACTAAGCACAATCCTCATACTGGAATGGGGCAAGGATTGTACTGAGAGATGTATGATACACATTACCAAGAGAGTGGGCATCATTACATTACCCACTACTATGCCTCAAACCTCTGAAGTTCCCAAACAATACTGGGAAGTTAAGGAGGTATTTAACAAAACTCAGGACAATATTCTACCTCAATCACAGAACATATGACTGTTCCATAAACCTGCGACCCCCCGCTATGCCACCCAAGGGAGCAGTATATGCGTTATCTCCACAGGAGAGTAGAATAATGGAGGAGTATATCAAAGACGCCCTTAGTAAGGGCCTTGTACTGCAGAGAACTCAAGATGGAAAGATTTCCCCAAGTGAGTAGCTCATTAACTAGACAGTTGGTTGTTAGTGTAGGACCTTCCAAAGATGGGGTACATTGACGTTGTGGCAGGCTTATGCAATGTATGATCATATAATGTAACTAAACACCCATTATTTTTTGCCTAGATTAGGTGTTTTTAATAAAACTAGTAAAAGCTGTCAGCACCAAAGTAGCTGTTTAGTGTTGCAAACCTTACTGAAAAAATCACCTTTATTGTAAACTGGAAAAATGTATCTTTGATCAAACTGAAGTACAGTTTTTAGGGTATAATATTTCTGCCTCTGGATTTCAGAGGGACCCTCAGAAACTTGAAGCTGTCCTACATTGGCCACTACCCAATGGACTAAAAGCCATTCAAAGGCTTATTGGGTTGGCAAATTATTACAGGAGATTTATTAAAGGGCTCTCTTCTGTAATAGCCCCTATCACCAATATGACACGCAAGGGGGCTAGCAGTACGATATGGTCTAAAGAGGCTAGAGAGGCTTTTGAACTTCTCAAACAAAGTTTTGCCTTGGCTGACATATTGAGACACACCGACACAAGAAAACCTTTCATACTGGAGGTTGATGCATCCGAAATGGGGGTAGGGTCAGTTCTATCCCAGAGGGAGAGTCAGGATACCCCTTTACATCCATGTGGTTACTTCTCTAGAAAGTTGTCTCCTGCTGAATGCAATTATGACATTGGCAATAGAGAATTGTTGGCCATTATATTTGCGCTTAAGGAGTGGCGACATCTTTTAGAGGGTTCCAAGGACCCCCTTTCGATCATTACTGACCATAAGAATTTGGCCTATATAGGGGATGCTAAACAACTATCTTCTAGACAGGCTAGATGGTCTCTGTTCCTTTGTCGCTTTAACTTTCTAATTACTTACAGACCTGGTCCCAAAAACATGAAGGCGGATGCCTTATCTAGACAGTTTGATACCGAATCGGTACAGGGACAAGAGACATCCCCTATTATTCCTCCTGAGTGTATCATCGCTTCCACTGTGCTTTCCTTATTCTCCCCTCTGCTTGGCACCATCATGGAGGCTCAGTCTCCGGCGCCTTGCAATAAACCATTGGATAAATTATTTGTTCCATTGGGGGAGAGGGAAAATGTCATGAAGGTGTTCCACAACAACATGACTGCTGGACACCCAGGCATTAATAAATCCATATCCGCATCATGAGATCTTTTTAGTGCAGTTTCTAAAGTACCTCATGAACTTCCATGTGGATTATTACATCCACTTCCCGGAGCCAATGTTCCATGGTCCCATTTGTCCATGGATTTCATCGTGGAACATCCTAGTTTTAATGGCTATACCTCCATCCTTATAGTGTTTGACTGCTTTTCCAATATGGCTCATTTTGTTTCACTCAAAAAATGGCCTTCCTCTCAAGACTTAGTTCTTATTTTTATATGTGAAATTGTCCAATTACTTGGCATCCCTCACAATATTGTCTCTGACAGACGTTCTCAGTTTGGGTCTTGGTTTTGGAGGGCTTTCAATAAATAGTTGGGCATTGAATTGTCATTTTCGTCCTCTTATCATCCCCAAACCAATGGCATGGCTGAGAGGGCTAAGCAGTCTCTGGAATTATACTTGCATTGTTTTGTTAATAGCACTCAAGATAATTGGTCCAAATTACTTCCCTGGGCCGAGTTTGCTAGAAACAATGCTGATCATGAAAGTAAATTTTTACTTGCTCTGTTCCTTGAGTAATAGTTGGTTAATCTAAGTTTATTTAATGTTATATTCTTTCTTCTAATTTTAGATTAATTTTATTTTGAAGATCAATCAATATTTTTTTGTTTTGATTAGTAGGTGTTTGTTATGGTTTGACAAATTAAAAAATATATATAAATATCTGGCCCTGTATGTGAAGGATAGCATAAAATCTAGCCTAATAAAGGTTAGAGTCCATTTGGGTTACGTTAGAATTTGGTAATCACACAGTAGTTCGTGTAGGTGTGATTTATAGGCCCCCAGGACAAATTGAAGAGTTAGATAATCTACTAGTTGAAGAAATAGCTAAAATGACAATGAAGGGGGAAGTTATCACCATGGGTGACTTTAATCTTCCTGATGTGAATTGGAAAACAAAAATAGCTACTTGTGCCAGAAGCACACATATTCTAAACTCCCTACTGGGATTGTCTCTAAAACAAGTCGTTGAGGAGCCAACTCGTAAAGAGGCCATACTAGATTTAGTGTTAACAAATGGAGATTTGGTATCAGATATTACTGTAGGTGAAAGTTTAGGATCCAGTGATCATCAGTCACTGTGGTTTAATATAAGAACAGTGACTGAGTAACACCACACAAAAACAAAAGTTTTAGACTTTAGAAAAACAGACTTTTCTAAAATTAGAATATGTGTAAAGGAGTCATTATCAGACTGGAGCAACTTAAATGGAGTCCAAAATAAATGGGATTATTTAAAAGCTGCACTACTGAAGGCAACAGAAAATTGCATTAGGCTTGTCAGTAAAAGCAAAAAATTCAAGAAACCACTGTGGTACTCCGCAGATGTGGCCAAAATAGTAAAACACAAAAAGTTAGCATTTAGTAATTATAAAAAAACCCAGAGTGAGGAAGACAGAATGACCTATAAGATTAGGCAGAAAGAGGCTAAGCAAGTTATAAGAGCTTCCAAATCACACACAGAAGAGAAAATAGCACAGTCAGTAAAAAAGGGGGACAAAACTTTTTTTAGATACATAAATGAGAAAAGAAAAGTAAAACAAGGATTAGTTAGATTAAAAACAAAAGAAGGAAGGTATGTAGATGAGGATAAAGGTCTAGCTGACTGCCTCAATGAATATTTTTGTTCGGTATTTACAGCTGAAAATGAAGGAAAGGGACCTCTGTTAAAAAAAAGGATAAATGAGTCATTTATTACATGTGAGTTTACAGAGGAAGAGGTTCTATTTCAACTGTCAAAAGTAAAGACAAATAAGTCAATGGGACCTGATGGAATACACCCAAAGCTATTAAAAGAACTTAGTGGTGTACTTGCAAAACCATTAACAGATTTATTTAACCAATCATTGTTAACAGGAGTAGTCCCAGAAGATTGGAAGTTAGCGAATGTTGTGCCCATTCACAAGAAAGGTAATAAGGAGGAGTCGGGCAACTATAGGCCAGTAAGCCTTACTTCAGTAGTGGGGAAAGTGATGGAAACCATGTTAAAGGATAGGATTGTTGAACATCTAAAAACACATGGATTTCAAGATCAGAGACAACATGGGTTTACTTCAGGGAGATCATGCCAAACTAATCTTATTGATTTTTTTGATTGGGTAACTAAAATTATAGATCAGGGTGGTGCAGTAGACATTGCTTACCTAGATTTCAGTAAGGCTTTTGACACTGTTGCACATAGAAGGCTTATCAATAAACTACAATCTTTGAGTTTGGATTCCAATATTGTTGAATGGGTAAGGCAGTGGCTGAGTGACAGGCAACAGAGGGTTGTAGTCAATTGAGTATATTCAAAGCTTGGGCTTGTCACCAGTGGGGTACCTCAGGGATCTGTACTTGGACCCATTCTCTTTAATATTTTTATTAGTGATATTGCAGAAGGTCTTGATGGTAAGGTGTGTCTTTTCGCGGATGATACTAAGATATGTAACAGGGTTGATGTTCCAGGAGGGATAAGCCAAATGGCTAATGATTTAGGTAAACTAGAAACATGGTCAGAGTGGTGGCAACTGACATTTAATGTGGATAAGTGCAAGATAATGCATCTTGGACGTAAAAACCCAAGGGCAGAGTACAGAATATTTGATAGAGTCCTAACCTCAACATCTGAGGAAAGGGATTTAGGGGTGATTATTTCTGAGGACTTAAAGGTAGGCAGACAATGTAATAGAGCAGCAGGAAATGCTAGCAGAATGCTTGGTTGTATAGGGAGAGGTATTAGCAGTAGAAAGAGGGAAGTGCTCATGCCATTGTACAGAACACTGGTGAGACCTCACTTGGAGTACTGTACACAGTACTGGAGACCATATCTTCAGAAGGATATTGATACCTTAGAGAGAGTTCAAAGAAGGGCTACTAAACTGGTTCATGGATTGCAGGATAAAACTTACCAGGAAAGGTTAAAGGATCTTAACATGTATAGCTTGGAGGAAAGACGAGACAGGGGGGATATGATAGAAACATTTAAATACATAAAGGGAATCAACACAGTAAAGGAGGAGACTATATTTAAAAGAAGAAAAACTACCACAACAAGAGGACATACTCTTAAATTAGAGGGACAAAGGTTTAAAAATAATATCAGGAAGTATTACTTTACTGAGAGGGTAGTGGATGCATGGAATAGCCTTCCAGCTGAAGTGGTAGAGGTTAACACAGTAAAGGAGTTTAAGCATGCGTGGGATAGGCATAAGGCTATCCTAACTATAAGATAATGCCAGGGACTAATGAAAGTATTTAGAAAACTGGGCAGACTAGATGGGCCGAATGGTTCTTATCTGCCGTCACATTCTATGTTTCTATGTTTCTATGTTTCTAAATCTTTACCTTTATTTTTTCTATAGATTTTTTTCCCATTTTTATTAAAAAGCCTCTCATGACTGCCTTATACGAACACCAGATTACAGAGTTAGATAGTTCTGTCGTATTATTTTCTTCATAACATTTTTTTGATAGTTTAATTAGTTCATCTTTATTTTTTTTAATTTTAGTTATTGCATCATCCAGTATCCATAGATCTACCCATACGTGGGGATTTACCAAACTCTACTATAACAAAGCTATGGTCTGACCATGTATTGTCTTTAACTTGAATTTTATTTATTTTATGTATAGAGTTTGCCTTCACCAGGCACATATCAATTCTTGAGTATGAACCATGCACTTTTGATAGGTAAGTATAATCTCTCCCTTCTGGGTGCATGGTTCTGCAAGCATCGTATAATTCAAATCTTCTGCAGATACCATTTAGTTTTGTTGACTGTCTTATATTATATTTATCAGTTTGAGTGTATACAGTCTGTTGTATCTATATTATGATCTATAACACAGTTTAAATCACCAGCAATAATTAGTGTACCGTTATTTATTTTTTTAACTCTGTCCATTATTTTTTATAGTAAGGCTGTAGGATTTATGTTTGGCAAATATACATTAACCAATGTATATATCTCTTTCTCTATCCTACAAAACACTATCGAAAAACCTTGCTTCTGGATCACTATTTTAATTTCACTATTTTATTTTACATTATTTCTGTGTTTAAGTAATTTGAAAAAAAACAATTGCCACACTTTTTTTTTGTGTGTGTTCTCTAAAGATGCTTGTAAAATCATTGGAAATTTGTTGCCTTCCCTATTTCTATCATTTTCCTCCCCCCTGTCCCTCTCCCCCCAGTGGGTTTCTTGTATGAAGATCACTTGGATTTTTCCAGTATGGAAGGAGTTATATATCATACGTCTTTTTGTTGCTGTGTTTAAACCGTGCACATATACAGATATTAGCTTAAGCATCTTACAGATAATACATACATTTTCCCCTGAATTTAAACTTCTGATCTGTTTACAAAACAAACATACATTCAAACAGATAACATAAATTGAATAGCAAATTACTAGTTCTTCAGACATAAAGGACATAAACATATAGGGAAAAAGTTTCCATAATATTCCTAAAACTCAATTGAGCTTATGAAAACTATGTGGAATTACCACACATGGTGAGGTAAACTTAAGGGAGTGGTTGCAATTGTTATTGTATTTCCTTCCTTATTTAGTATATATTACTGGTGGAGACAATTAAAATACCATCATACTTAGAGAGTTATCTCTTATTATCCCATTCATTTCTTAAAGTAGATTTTCTAGTTCAGCGGGAGAATAAATTAAATTTGATTTTATTGTTTTTTTTATCACCTTATTTTCCTTTACAGTAATCTTTATCTGTTTCCGTGTTATATATCTTCACTATTAAGTGTGATTCTTTGTATAAGATATCTTGTGAATAATTTATTAAATTAATTAAATCTATTATACTATCTTGTGTCTGTGAATTCATTTTCTACATTCATCGATTCCTGAGGTATCTTCTATCTTAATCTGTGTAATATCTTAGTAACTCATCAATCCTATTACATTCATAATTATTTTGTAACATATTTTAATGCTATGGATTTGGGTTTTTCATGAGCTGTAAGCCATAATCATCGCACTTATGACAAATCACGGCTGTAACTATCTTGCTTTGCATGTAATGCATCTATCTCATACATTAGTTTCCCCTTTTACGTTGCACGATATTCTAATTTTTCGAGTTTCACCTGTATGTGTGGGTACAGTAAATGAGGAAGAGCAAAATTACAGCTTAACACAAACACAGCAGAAATGTAAAAACAGCCCTGGTCCTTAACGGTAAGAAAATTGAAAAATGGTCTGGTCACTAAGGGATTAATATGTTTTCAAAAGTGTCTCCTCCCCTTCTGATTACTGTGGAATGCAAATATGTTCCAAAAGCTTTCTAAAAATCGCGGACAGACAAGTAGAGCAAGTGTATTGCATGATGCATTCCAAAGAAGATAGCAGGCGCAAAGAAAGACACAAGACTCATGAGTGGAATGCAATTTGCGTTCCACAGAGTACAAAGGGAGGCCCGGAGTAGAATTTTAGCAGTACATGGTGGACTTTTAAACGGGAGGAGAGAGATGCCAGTGTTCTATCAAGATCCCCTACCCTGTAAAAATTCCCTCCCCTCTTTACTCCCGTTGATGCAGCTGCACCTGAAGTGTGGCAGAATCAGAGGGATGTAGGCTTACCCATGTGAGGCATGGGATCCTTATGGGGCGCCATGCGAGTTCACAGCACTCACTAGGGTGCTGTGATGTGTGTGTGTGTCCATGCAACAGTGGGATCTGTCCGGCGGCATGTGCATATGATGTCACTGATGCGCATGCACTGTATTGGGTAGGATTTTTTTAATGCTGGTTGTGCACATGTGCCATAATCAGCTGTGCAGGACACATGCGCAGTACAGGGTAGGGTATTCTGACGCTGCTCCTGCACATGCACATACATTTTGCCTGTGTGTGTGTCTGTGCTTCTATCTGTATGTCAATATGTGTGTCAGTGTATCTGTATGTGTATTTGTGTGCCCCTGTGTATCTGTTTGTCTGTTTATCTGTATGGCTGACAGTATTTGTATGAGTGTCATCTGTGTGTCTGTCATGTGTGCCATTGTGTGTGACTGTATCTGTATGTGTTAGTATGTCAGTATATCTGTGTATTCGGGTGTGTGTCTATGAGGCAGTGTATATATTTATGCATAAGTCTCAGCCTCAACACTACACACAAATTGAAACGTCAACACTGCATACAGACACACCCCTACATTCAAAGGCAAACACTACACACAAGTAAACCAATGCTTGCAAATGCCAACGGTACATAAAACACACTACACAGTACAACACACACATACTCAATACAAAAACACTGCTCAGTGCTAAATACAACCCAGCAACAATGGGTGAATAGCATTTCCCCAACTGGCAAGCATTGTTAAAATTGTATGACAGATATCTACCTTTTTTCTTGCACCAGGGCCCTCTCTACGTTAGTCCCACCACAGGACCCCACACAGGTGTTTTTAGACCCAGGGAGGCAAATAAGAAGGGAAAGGATTAACAGCATTGACACATCAAACAGGATTGGCACATCAAAAATCGTCCACATCTAGAAATAGAAATGAAAATGAATGGAATTAATTTAGGCCAAAATATAAAGAACTTTAATAGGAGAAGACGTAACCCTCCCCAAACTCTTAGGGGGAACAAAATCCAGTTGACCAATAGATTTGATGTCCTCTCAGATAAGCACCCTAGGCACAATAATGAGGATTTTTTAGGCAGGCAGAGGGGTAATTTGCATTATCCCCCCCAAAAGAGAACAAGATTCAGGGATGTAGAGAAGGAGTTAAGCTTCAACTCTGGAAAAAAGGGAAGGACATCTGATCGGATGTATTAATTGACCTACCCAACCATGCATTGGATAGAGAAGAGATTAAGGTTTTAAATAAGGGTTTGAAATTTGCCCCCCAACATTTTTTCAATTCTTTTTCGGCGTATATTGCCATTTTAAAGTATCCCAGGGTTTTAACTTTAAACATTTTTTTAGCCTAAATAAAATAGTAATGGGGCGGGGCTTGGCTCTGAACGGTGATGGCCGCCTAAACTGCTCCATTGCCCTGTGTTAATTAGAGCTATAATTCCCAAAATACCCACACATATGGGGAAAAAAAAATAATAGACCCACCGCCTCCCAGAAGGCTGCTTCCTCTAAAAGGGCTCGTTGACCCCGTCTCTATACAGGCACTGCGGGATGAAGTGCAGTGCCTGACCTACGGGTGTGCCACCTGGAATCTACCTGTGACCTGCGCCAGGGGGACCTCACGCTCACCAGCAAAGTGGCTGACCGTCAGGCAGAATATCTCAGCGGCCTTGCCCTCCATGTGGAGGATTTTGACAATCAAGGCCGGCGGAATAATTTGCGGCTGCGGGACTCCCTGAATCGGACGACACCCATGACCAGCTGTACACCACTCTGGAAGAGATCTTCAATGACCTGCTGAAATAGGGAACCGTCCATGAATATCGCATGTCTCCGCCCATCGGGCCTTGCGGCCTAGATGACCACCGGAGGCCCCTCTGTGGGATGTGATATGCTGCCTGGAATCGTTTGTGGAAGAGGATAGTATCTTGCGGGCGGCTAGGGACACCGTCACCCTCCGTCACCTTCAGACCGAACTGCAGCTGTTCCCGGACCTTTCCCCGGCCACGCTACACTACCGCAGGATGCTACAGCTCCTCACATGGGCCCTGCAGCCGCAGGGGGTCCGTTATCAGTGGCGTTGATGCTCTGCTCTCACACTGATCTGGTCCACCTGGGATGCTCCCTCCCGCCCCTCAATATGAAGTGGCCAGACCCGGCTGAATTCTATTTGCCCATGCCAGGACGGACTGCAGCCCTGCCTCAGAGGGAAAGGAGACCGCACCAGATGACCACCTGGGCCTCAGGCTCTATGGCCTAAAAGCCTTGAGTACGTAAGTGGCCTACTAGTCCTCCCTGCCCCCACGTTTCTCTCCTGCACCTTTAACCCCCCCCCTCCCGAAGCACAGCGAGCACGACCACAGCCACCTTTGCATGCGTACCTGCGGGCGTGCAGGCTGCCCCGGATTCCCCACGGAGCACCAGACAGCTGCGGCCTGCATCACAATGATCTCCCAGATGGACCTTCTGCACCAGTGGACTGGGTCTATAATGGAGCATGGACTTCCTTGCTGCCAGTTACCCTCGCTACCCTTCGTTCCCTGTTCCCACTTCGTGTCTCACTGCTCTCTTACGTCCGTTGGTAACCGCTAGTTCCACACCCCCTTCCTTCCAACCTCCCATCCCTCTCCTTCCAATCCCACCCTCCTTCAAACCACCATCCCTCCCTCTTTTCCCATCCCCTCTTCCCCCCTATCTTAACCTTTTCTATCTCTCTCCAACTGCTCTTGGACGAGGCTGGCCTTCACAGGACCGCATATGGACTTTTGTTTTTTTTTACCTTTAGCACGCCCTGTGGTGCCCCTCTCCTTCTAATTCTGAAAACGCGTAGCCGGTAACCCGGGTCTGTTTAGTATACTTTAGCTTTGCCCTCCCAAACAGCTCCTGGTCAGTCATGCCAGGCCCCATATCCTTCTTGCCCACTGACCTAAGGCGGATGTCCCTCAATGCCAAGGGACTGAACACACCAGAAAAAGGCTCACTTGCCTTGTGGGACTTTAAGGCTCAGAAGGCCCATGGGGTGTATGTCCAAGAAACACACTTTAGGGAGGGCTCCGCCCCGAAACTGACCAACCACATTTACTCAATGGGCTTTGATTTGAATAACTAATGGCAAATCTAGGGGAACTGCTATCCTCATTCACAAGTCAATACCATATCTACATAGCGCAACCTTGGTGGGTTCAATACGGAGGTTCAATACGTTTTTATAAAGAGGGAGAGACTAGGCCAGAAATACACTTTTGCCAACATCTATGCACCGAGCCACGCTGAAGACCTTGATGGCCTTCGTGGAGGGCTGATATTGGCGAGGGATTTTGATAAAGCCTTACACCCGGAAGTAGATTCCTCGACAGGCACATCAGCTATTTCTGACCACACGTTACGGATGATTAGAAACGTACTCCTCACGCACCACTTGACATAACTGCTGGCGGGCTATTCCCCCCTGATGGTAGGGACTACTCAAATTACTCTGTTCCCCATGCTAGATATTCTCGTATAGATTACTTTTTTGTCCCCTACTACTACCTACATACTGTTACCCAGGCCACCCTTGGTGTGACCACTTGGTCTGACCATGCCCCCTTCACGCTAAGTCTGGCAAGTCACTTTCTAAACCCAAGACTGTTTACTAGATACTAAACGAAACCCTTCTTAGCAACCTGCTACTCCTGTCGGACTCAAAGACACTGACAAACAATTTTGCGGAAAACACAACGCCTGAGATATCTGCCCCGACCATTTGGGAAGCACACAAGTGCATAGTTAAGGGTTTCTGTATGGCCAGGGGTGCCCAGATAAAACGGGAGAGGGAAGCAGGAGTGAGACAGTTTTACAAAGGATATTCTCAAACTAGAACAGACCCATAAATTAAGGGCCCTCCTTGACTGCCTTTCAGGAACTGGCGGCCCTGAGAAGGGACTTAGCCACCATCTTCCACAACCGATATCAACGATCCCTCATCCACACTTTTATCTAAATAGCGACAAATGCGGCAGACTGCTAGCCCGCATCATCAACAAATGGGAAAACAAAATCGCATATCACGCATTTCGCAGACCCCAAGAGCCGTGTACAACACATGCCAGACTCCATCGCACGGGTTGCACGCTCCTATTACAAAACCCTGTACGCGTCAAGTTGGGCACCGACTTGGTCCCAGCCGAAGTGAAGAGAGGAAGCCATCCGACAATACCTGGAGGCAATCCACGCCACGCTGGAGATGGAGGCACAAAAGGCTTCCTACGCACTGTGTAATTAACATTCTATGTATGGTGTACTTTGAAAATTGCCACAAAAAAAAAGAAAATAGATCGAAGCTCTATCAAGTTCAAAGAAAACAGGAGCAATTGAGATGTTCGAAAAAAAATTGTTAATTGATGATTTCAAAGAATTAGAATGCAAAAACATAATGTTAATTTAGGTTTTAGTTAAATAAGGGCCCTTAATTGGATTGAGAGACAATATAAAGATAATAAAAACTGCTGACAAAGCAGGTAGCATTGTGATACAAAATACAGAGGATTATTTGAAAGAATGCCATAGGCAGTTAAATTATGAGGTGGTCTATAAAAAATTACAGAAAGATCCAACAATGGAAATACAGAAATCCCTGGTGGAACTTTTAGACAAAGGGAAAAGGCTAGGTATTTTGAATGACAAAGAATATGAATTTTGAAAGAATTCGATTTCTGCTAATCTATCAAAGTATATAGATATACATTTACAGGATTGGGTAAAAACAATACCATCCTATGTAAAAGATACAGCAGATATTATTATAGTAACAAGTGATGTGTCACCTTTGTATACATCTATCAGACATAATTTGGGGTGCGATGTAGTTGGGAAGTGCTTAAGAGGAATCAAAATAATATTCAATAAAACAGATTTTCTTATGGATGGGATCTATTGGACTTTAACAAATAACTATTTTATTTTTAATTCACAGTTTTATTTCCAAGAACAAGGTACGGCTATGGGGGCCAGGTACGGCTATGGGGGCCAGGTTTGCCCCCAGCTTGGCAAATTTATGTCAGGGTGGGAGAAAGCTTTTATATATGATATCCCTGAATGAGGAGCAAACCTTTTCTCCTACCGTAGGTATATAGACAACCTTATTTTTATCTATGATGGGTCTGAGGATTTATTAGGATAATTTTTAAATAGGCTAAATGAAAATGATTGGGGCATTACCCTAACTAGCCAATACAGAAGCATTAGTGCGATCTATCTATACTTAGAGATATATATAGAGAACATAGAACTTCGAATTTAAAAAAAAAAGGTGGATGCCAACAATTATGTGTTGTATAACAGCGGGCATTACACACCATGGCTTAGCAATATACCAAAAGGCCACTTCCAGAGGCTCAGGAGAAATTGCAAAAATATATAAATGTATGAAGAGCGGATTTGCTCAAGTCGCACGTGATGTAGGACGTGTGCCACATGACACCTGTGTGTGAGAGCCGGGAGGGAGGCGAAGTTGTTGACACACGGACACAGACACCACGCTACTTAGCAAAATTCACCACACAATTCAGCTAACATTCATGGAGACTTGCTGGGATGGCGGACAGCATTGGTGGGCTGACAGCGGTTAGCCGCAGCTCGGAGGGGCTTTATGAGCCCTGCTTCACTCTTGGAGATTGGGAGGCAAGTGCCGGACAAACACCGAGGTTCGTTACTTTTGAACCTCTGTACATTTGTACAATGAGGCGAGGAGGACAGGAGCGTGAGCAGGACCAGCCCAGCGCCGTAAGTTTCCTGTGAACGGTCTGTTATGATAATACTGCTACAATACATTTATAAGCATATGTAACTCAATACCTTCATTATACTTTCAAGATGTATCATAGCATGTTATTCTTATGAGACAGGAGCGTGAGCAGGACCAGCCCAGCGCCGTAAGTTTCCTGTGAACGGTCTGTTATGACAATACTGCTACAATACATTTATAAGCATATGTAACTCAATACCTTCATTATACTTTCAAGATGTATCATAGCATGTTATTCTTATGATACCATAAAATTGTGCATTGTTTAGCGAATACCCCACTTGATAAGCATGATGAGCCGCTCAAGGATTGCCGTTGGGGTACCTCCAGCCAGTTTGTAATCATTACATGCACCGCAAAAAAATAGATAAAAATCTTAATGAATAACAAAAATAAAGGTAATTTTTGCAAAAAATTAAATAAAAAAAAAAGGATAGCATAGAATCAAAATAGTATAGGTAACTTAAGAAACAACGATATAGAGAATGCCAGATAAAATGGTCACATAGCGATAAAAACAAATTACCACTAAGGGTAGTGAAATTTAGAAAATAAGGAAAATCATAAGGAGATTTATGCACATGGTAATTTTTTTTTTTTTAACAAGGATTAAAACACATTAATTTGCTAGGTATTTTTGAAATTTTAGTAAGTGGAAGTACAACCACTTGACACTCTCAGCAAATAAATAGCACCAAATTTTTAAGGCATATAAATCAATCCATTAGGCTTTTAAGAGTATATCGTTAGCCAGGGGTCAAGTCCTGGGTAAAAAAGTGCAGGAACTCACCCAAGATCCACTCCCCGCCCCCCCTCACCCCCCAAAAAATTATACGCTTGTATGCAGGGGCTGAGTAAGGGCACGGGGCTGAAGAGGGGGACAGGAGCTGAGGAAGAGGGACAGGAGCTTAGGAGGGGGAGGGGGGCTGAGGAAGGGGGACAGGGGCTGAGGAAGGGGGACAGGGGCTGAGGAAGGGGGACAGGGGCTGAGGAAGGGGGACAGGGGCTGAGGAAGAGGGACAGGGGCTGAGGAAGAGGGGCAGGGGCTGAGGAAGAGGGGCAGGGGCTGAGGAAGAGGGGCAGGGGCAGGGGCTGAGGAAGAGGGGCAGGGGCTGAGGAAGATGGGCAGGGGCTGAGGAAGAGGGGCAGGGGCTGAGGAAGAGGGGCAGGGGCTGAGGAAGAGGGGCAGGGGCTGAGGAAGGGGACAGGGACTGAGGAGGGGGGCAGGGGCTGATGCTCGTATGCAGGGACTGAGTAAGAGCACGGGGCTGAGTAAGGTGGACAGGGGCGGAGTAAGGGGGATAGGGGCTGAGGAGGGGGACAGGGGCTGAGGAGGGGGACAGGGGCTAAGTAAGGTGACAGTGCTGTGGAAAAAGGGACAGGAGCTTAGGAGGAGGGGGGGACATGGGTTGAGGAAGGGGCCATGGGCTGAGTAAGGTGGCAGGGCTGAGGAAGAGGGACAGGAGCTTAGGAGGAGGGGGGAGGGGGGGGGCATGGGCTGAGGAAGGGGCCATGGGCTGAGGAAGGGGCCATGGGCTGAGGAAGGGGCCATGGGCTGAGGAAAGGGACAGGGGCTGAGGAAAGGGACAGGGGCTGAGGAGGGGGACAGAGGCTGAGGAGGGGGGCAGGGGCTGATGAAGGGAGCAGGGGCTGGAGGAGGGGGACAGGGACTGAGGAGGGGGGGCAGGGCCTTAAATAGGGGGACAGGGACTGAGGAGGGGGGACAGGACCTTAAATAGGGGGACAGGGACTGAGGAGGGGGACAGGGACTGAGTAAGGGGATAGGGCTTGAGGAGGGGGACAGGGACTGGGGAAAGGGACTAAGGAGGGAGACAGGGACTGGGGAGGGGGGACAGGGCCTTAAATAGGGGGACAGGGACTGAGGTGGGAGACAGGGACTGAGGAGGGAGGACAGGGACTGAGGAGGGGGGGCAGGGACTGAGGAGGGGGGACAGGGCCTTAAATAGGGGGACAGGGACTGAGTAAGGGGATAGGGCTTGAGGAGGGGGACAGGGACTGGGGAAAGGGACTAAGGAGGGAGACAGGGACTGAGGAGGGGGGACAGGGCCTTAAATAGGGGGACAGGGACTGAGGTGGGAGACAGGGACTGAGGATGGGGGACAGGGACTGAGGAGGGGGGACAGGGACTGAGGAGGGGGGACAGGGCCTGAGGAGGGGGGACAGGGCCTGAGGAGGGGGGACAGGGCCTGAGGAGGGAGACAGGGCCTGAGGAGGGAGACAGGGCCTGAGGAGGGAGACAGGGCCTGAGGAGGGGGGACAGGGCCTGAGGAGGGGGGACAGGGCCTGAGGAGGGGGGACAGGGCCTGAGGAGGGGGGACAGGGCCTGAGGAGGGAGACAGGGCCTGAGGAGGGAGACAGGGCCTGATGAGGGAGACAGGGACTGAGGAGGGGGACAGGGCCTGAGGAGGGAGACAGGGCCCGAGGAGGGAGACAGGGCCCGAGGAGGGAGACAGGGCCCGAGGAGGGGGACAGGGCCTGAGGAGGGGGACAGGGCCCGAGGAGGGAGACAGGGCCCGAGGAGGGAGACAGGGCCCGAGGAGGGGGACAGGGCCTGAGGAGGGGGACAGGGACTGGGGAAAGGGACAAAAAAAAAAAAACTAAAGTGCCTTCCCCCCCTCCCTGAGGCTTACCTTGGGCCAGGAGGGGTGGGACAGGATCTGGAACCTGCAGCCTGCAGTCAGTGGAGTAAGCCGGCCTCTCCTGATGATGTCAGGAGGAGGGGGCGTGGCTTCCTCTGCTCCCCAGCGGTCCTGTGAGAAGAGCAGAGAAAGTCACGCCCCCTCCTACTGACATCATCAGGAGAGGCCGGACGACTCCACTGACTGCAGGGGGAGAGGTGAGTTAAAAATCCGAGTCCCCAGTCAGAGGCAGGGGATTCGGATTTGTGCTCCCCCTGCTCTGGCAGCCGCTTGTGCCAGCCCTGGGTCCTGCAGGACTAGTAATGGGAACGGCGTTCCTGCTGTGGGAAAAGTGCAGGAACGCCGTTCCCACGCGTTCCTGCAGGACTCGAGCCCTGTCGTTAGCGGAGTGGATCATTGGCACGGATAAATGGGGAGGAGGCAGAATTCCTCGATTAGCACATTAGTACATTAGCACATTAATTCCCAAACTTTTTCTTTCAGAGTGGGAGATAACGTTACTTTACTACAGCTCTTATTCCTCCTGAGCTCTCTCACCTGTTAGACGTCAAAGGAAGATTAACACATAATGTCTAGTGTTATTGTGTTGTTCTGGTATGAATGTTGTGGAATTTGGAGAGATGCGGGAACAGGGAGGACAGTAGAAGGTACTGGCAAAAAGGGAATGGAAGGGGAAGAAAGGGTAAGTATAGAGCTTAAACTTCAATTTTATGTCACTGAGATATCTCTCAATACCAAGGGGTAGAACTACCCATATAAGAGAGGGTGCTTATATAACCTCCTGAGTCATTATAATGTCGATGTGGCATTCATTCAGAAAACTCCATGGGTAGTACTCCCTACAAAACTGTGGAAGTCTACGAGATTTCCTTTGCAATTTTTTTCTAATTATAGTGTGTAACGGATCGACGGGCACCCCGACTGGGTACCTCTGTTGAAGGATGCTCCTAGCGCTTCCTGAGGACTCCAAGCACTGCAGCAGACACCACAACCACTGAACCAGAGAAGCATACAAATGCTCTCAAGCATATGAATGCTGTAAACAGCTGAACAGGAAAAGCATACAATCAGCTTACACTCCTGGGAATCAGCATACAATCCAATTCCCCCAATAACGAGACGACACTTCGTTTTGAGGTCAAGCAGAACTGACTATACTGGCATATACAGCCTCTTTTATTCACAATCTACACACATAGTACTGCCCACAGGTTTTTACAGAACAACCAATAACACACGTACATTACAGAAAACACTCCCAGCAATTATACACAAAATCCTTCCCTCTGCCTGTGATATAATTATGGTACACAGTGGGTTAACCTAATTATCACAAGCAGGAAAAATACAGTTTTTATACATGTACTATAACTTTAAAAATATACGTCCAATCTTCATAAAATTACATATTCAGGATCAGCACACTTTAAACATAAACACTATCAGAAATCAGACAAATCCATACAGTAGATCAAAAGTTAGCTGGGAGTCCTTTATGATTTTACACCGAAAAATGACTAAGTCCCATTCAAATGCACGAACGGGGCCGTTCGTGCATTTAGCTTAGTATAGCAGTGAGTTCAAACTGCCGAACAGGACTTAGTCTCTGCAGCTGAAAACGGAGTGTAGGAGAAGGTAGGTCAGCGGTGTTCGTTGAAATGTGTAGCCGATTTCAGTTCCATGGATTTGGCTACACATACCGCTGACCTCGTTCGAATGAACAAAGATAGCCGCCGCCACGTGTTCATTTGTCAAATGGCGGCCACTTCGACTACTTCGGCTGCATCCAAAGTGCCAATTTAAAGCTGCAGAACTGCTCCAATACAATTTAAAGGGGCAGCAAGTCTTTTAAAATCCAATCTGCTAAAATAGTCTTTAACAGGCAATATCTTCCAGGGGCCATAGTCTTAAAGGGGCATTGTTCCCAAAAGTCACAGTATGTCCCCAGATGGTTCTTAAAGGGCCAGCAGCATAATAAAATAATACAATATGCCCAAATACTGTATTTAAAGGGCCAAATCTCCCATAGGCCATAGTCAGCAGGCAGGAGGCGGGCAAACAGGCTTCTCCAATGCCCAGTGGCGACGTTGGTTTTGCCTCATAGTGAAATAACAAAAATAAAGAAAAGAGGGGTAGCCCTAATATTTTCCAGTAATCTGAAAGTTGAAGAGATTTTTCAGGAGAAAAAATGGGCAACATCAAATATCAAAGGAGAAAAAATGGGCAATATCAAATCCTGATAGAGTTTATAAAATGTTGTTTATTTTTGCTAACATATATGCTTCTAATACTTCCCCTCTCAGAACTTAAAATAGATACATTTGCGATAGGTACTCTGATAATAGGAGGTGACTTCAACAGTGTTCCTAATCCTAGCAGACAGGAGTCATGTGAACAATGCCCCCACTCTCACAGACCCAGATAGCACCAAATTTTAAAACGTATTATGGCAAAATGCACTGTACAATTGTTGGCGAGTGTTCAACCCCACAGTTAAAAACTATACTTTTTACTCCAACACCCACCAATCCCCTCCTGCCATTAACCCAGACATGACACCCACTGTCGCAGCCTTAGGGTAGTGCTGGCCATGCCCAGGCTGCTAATTCTCCACTATCTCCACACTAGACTGTATCCAGGCTTTTTCTTCACTGACCGCTGCTGTACTCCGTTCTCATACAGAGTGTTAATATCATTTCTCAACAGTTCAGCATGTTCAGGAGTGGTATGCTGTGAGATATAGTAATTATCAATGCAAAATGTATATTATTTATTTAGTAAGGGGTTGACGATGTTCCAGACAATTTTCCCAACTTGTCCCTACTAAACCATTATTGTTGGGGTCCTACACTAATTCCAACGTGGAGATTATTTAGATAGTGCTAGATCTAAATGAATTAAAGTGTATTTGATTAATCGGTTTATAGAAAATACAGTGTCAAAACTAAACATTTTTTTAAAGTGACATCGCTATCCAAAACCTCAAATGTATATTTTTCTTTGGTCACCGCCAACGGGGCATCTGAAACTGAGGGGCATATGAATTGTAGGTACACTGGTAGGCTGCTCTCTCTCTTTTCTGGCGATATAGACTATTGTTTCTGAGTAAGATACTGCTTGACGTAATTATCAGTCTGGGTGACAATCTCCCCTAAAATTTCATCCCCCAGGAACAGCTGCATAAACTGAAGCGGGCTATAGCTAGACAGGAGCCCATACGTCAGAAGTTGCAGTGAAGACAGGAATATCGTGGGTGAAATCATTAGGGGGGTACCCAGTTATCACTGCTTTTCTCTGAGGACCATGCAGTATGAGGCAAATCGTCATTGTCACCTGTGCCACTCTCTCTCTCAAAATGTAAACATAAAAAATAAATAAATGAAATATAACCCCTTAGAGTTTAAAAATCAAATCAAATCCCTAAAAAAAAAAAAAAGAAAAAAAAAGTAAAATATTGTGAACTGTACTTTGGACAGCGCAGATTGACAGAGATATTGCACACTCAGAATTTTAAGAGCAGCATGGACAAAAGCCAGAGGACTGAGTGACTGTAATGTCAAATATCAGAGACATGGTAGTAAAGGCAGACTTCCAAAAACCTAAACATTTATTTTTTTGTTCAAACCAGTTAATACCCATGCCTTAATTTCCATCATTGTAATGTCATAACCAGGCCCGGACTGGCCATCGGGCACACCGGGCAAATGCCCGGTGGGCTGCGGTGGCCATGGGCCGAGGCCGGCAGGGGAAGGTCCCAGGACTTCCCCTGCCGGTTTATGCAGGGCCGGCACTATCCGAGCGCCGGCCCCGCTGTATTCCATGGAGGGCCGGTGGGGAGATCAGAGATCTCCCTCACCAGGCCCACTTGAATAGATATGCGGCCGCCGGCGGGGAGAGAGGGAGGGAGCCAGCCTGCCCGGAGAGAGGACCCGGCGGAGCTCTAACTTGCAGTTCCGCCGGGTTTCTCTTGCGAGATCCGAAGCGTTGCCATGGCAACGACCGGATCTCACGAGAGTGAACTCTAGCCCGCAGGCTAGAGTTCAATCACCACTAGGACCACCAGGGATAATGTGCGAGCATCGGTCTCCCCCTCCCACTCACCAGCGTGAAGGTCTCCCCCTCCCAGGCTACAGGTAAGAAGGGAGGGGGGGACATAATGGCTGTTATATCATTTGTTTATTTACCCCCCACCCCCACACACAAAATCCATTTTAACATTTATACAGCACTCTCACACCCATCACACTCAGCACTCTCACCCACATCACACACAGCACTCTCACACCCATCACACACAGCACTCTCACACCCATCACACTCAGCACTCTCACCCACAACACTCTCACACCCATCACACTCACACACAGCACTCTCACCCACATCACATACAGCACTCTCACACCCATCACACTCAGCACTCTCACACACAGCACTCTCACCCACATCACATACAGCACTCTCACACCCATCACACTCAGCACTCTCACACACAGCACTCTCACCCACATCACACACAGCACTCTCACACACATCACACTCAGCACTCTCACCCACATCACACACAGCACTCTCACCCACATCATACACAGCACTCTCACACCCATCACACTCAGCACTCTCACACACATCACACACAGCACTCTCACACACATCATACACAGCACTCTCACACACAGCACTCTCTAACACACAGCACTCTCTAACCCATCACACACAGCACTCTCACACACACACAGCACTCTCTCTCTCACACACACACACACACACACACAGTACTCTTACACACATCACACTCAGCACTCTCACACTCTGCACTCTCACACACAGCACATTCAGCTCTCTCACACTCTGCACTCTCACACACAGCACATTCAGCTCTCTCACACTCTGCACTCTCACACACAGCACATTCAGCTCTCTCACACACAGCACTCTCACACACAGCACTCTCACACACAGCACTCTCACACCCATCATACACATCACTCTCACACACAGCACTCACAGCACTCTCACACACATCACACTCAGCACTCTCACACACATAACACTCAGCACTCTCACACACAGCACACACAGCACTGTCACACACACATCACACCACACACAGCACTCTCACACACATCACACACCGCACCCATCATACACAGCACCCCTCACACACAGCACCCCTCACACACACATACTGCACCCCTCACATACACACAGAACCCCCCAACACACAATAGTTCCAAACACACACACATATATATATATATATATATATATATATATATATATATATATATACATACACACATACTGCACCCCTAAACACATTACATTCCAGACACACACTAGATCCCTTACCCAACTCTGGATCATCTACACACATACACACACTAGATCCCTATATACACTCTGAATCCGTTATAAACACACACTCACTAGATCTCCTACACATTCTGGGTCCTTCAAACACACACTAGACTCCTATACACACACACACTACACTCTTAACATACACACTCTGGATCCCCTATACACACACACACACACTAGATTCCTTGTAAGCAAACACATACTACACCCCTAAACACACACTTTCTACAAACACTACATCACCCATACACACACTCTATAGCCTGTATGCACACACTTGCTACATCCCCAATACATACATTCTCTACAGCCCCTAGCCACATATGCATCACATTACACCACAAACAGGGCTCGAGTCCTGCAGGAACGCGTGGGAATGGCGTTCCTGCACTTTTTTCATGGCAGGAACGCCGTTCCCTTTGCTCCTGCAGGACAAGGGCAGCTGCCTCTTGAGCCCAGCCGGTGCTCCTCCTGAGCAGAGCCTTCACTATGCAAGCGGAGCGGCATCGCATAGTGAAGGAGTCAGGACTCAGGAGCAGACGGAGGACTTACTTCCGGGTTGCTCCTCCCCCGACCTCCCCTGCCCTTTGCGTACGCGGCTGCGCAGTGTGTCGTGACGTCACGCAGAGGCTGAGTCACTGCGTTGTGTAATGCTAGGGTGAGACCGTGAGGGAGAAGAGAAGAAGCCAAGCCAGCACCCCTGAGGCCAAGCCAGCCAGCACCCCTGAGGCCAAGAACTGTCTGTAAGTACATTTACTAATATTACTTGTTTGGAGGCTGGGTGGTGGATGCAGATGGGGGCTGGGTGGTTGGAGAGGGGGGGTTTGGGTGGATGCAGATGGGGGCTGGGTGGTTGGAGAGGGGGGGTTTGGGTGGATGCAGATGGGGGCTGGGTGGTTGGAGAGTGGGGGTTTGGGTGGATGCAGATGGGGCTGGGTGGTTGGAGAGGGGGGGAGTTTGGGTGGATGCAGATGGGGCTGGGTGGTTGGAGAGGGGGGGTTTGGGTGGATGCAGATGGGGGCTGGGTGGTTGGAGAGGGGGGGTTTGGGTGGATGCAGATGGGGGCTGGGTGGTTGGAGAGGGGGGTAGGGTGGATGCAGATGGGGGCTGGGTGGTTGGAGAGGGGGGGGTTTGGGTGGATGCAGATGGGGGCTGGGTGGTTGGAGAGGGGGGTTGGGTGGATGCAGATGGGGCTGGGTGGTTGGAGGGGGGTGGTGGGTGGATGCAGATGGGGGCTGGGTGGTTGGAGAGGGGGGGTTTGGGTGGATGCAGATGGGGGCTGGGTGGTTGGAGGGGGGTGGTAGATGGATGCAGATGGAGGCTGGGTGGTTGGAGAGGGGGTAGGGTGGATGCAGATGGGGCTGGGTGGTTGGAGAGGGGGGTAGGGTGGATGCAGATGGGGGCTGGGTGGTTGGAGAGGGGGGTAGGGTGGATGGAGATGGGGGCTGGGTGGTTGGGGAAGGGTAGATGGAGAAGGGGGAAGGGTGAATGGAGGGGGCAGGGGGCTAGTGTAAAAATAAATCAAATAACCCTAATATCACCACATTTGTTTAACCCCTTAAGGACGGCGGGCGTTCTATGCTGTCCTTAGGGAACCGGATCTAAATGCCGGAAGGCGGCATAGAACGCCCAAACAGTCCTTTAACTAAGTGTATTTTGATATTTAGACCGTGACGGTGAGAAGGGAGAAGAAGCCAAGCCAGCCAGCACCCCTGAGGCCAAGCCAGCCAGCACCCCTGAGGCCAAGCCAGCCCTGAGTCTTCAGAACTGTAAGTACATTTTATAAGGGGAGCTACTATTACTTGTTTGGAGGCTGGGTGGATGCAGATGGGGGCTGGGTGGTTGGAGAGGGGGGGTAGGGTGGATGCAGATGGGGCTTGGTGGTTGGAGAGGGGGGTAGGGTGGATGCAGATGGAGGCTGGGTGGTTGGAGAGGGGGTTGGAGTACACGTACAATGATATTAATTAAATATATATATAATTTTAATTATATATATTTATATATAATATTAAATAAGTATGTAAATACGTTAAAAATAAAAGAAAAAGAAATAAATAAATATATGTGTGTGTAAATTCGTTCTAACTGTATTTTAAAATTAATATATATATATATAGCTATCAAAATACACGTATAACTAAATAATATATATATATATATATATATATATATATCAAATATACTGTTTTTAAACACTAATATTTGTGTTCATCGAAGTCTCCCGTGTATAACAGTACCCCTCATGTACAGGTTTTATGGGGTTTGAAATTTTAATTAATAAAAATTTATTACATAAATATATATGTAGAATTATTATTTATATATATATATATATATATATATATATATAATTTTTTCTAATTCTTTTTTATTTATATATAGGTATAGATAGTTATGTATATATATATATATATATATATACATATATATATGTAGAATTATTATTTATATATATATATATATATATATATATATAATTTTTTCTAATTCTTTTTTATTTATATATAGGTATAGATAGTTATGTATATATATATATATATATATATATATATATATATATATATACATACATACATACATACATACATACATACATAACTATCTATACCTATATATAAATAAAAAAAGAATTTGAAAAAATGATATATATATATATATATATAGATATATATATATAAATAATAATTCTACATATATATTTATGTAATAATTTTACATAATTAGGTATTTTTATTAATTAAAATTTGTGGGACCTGCCTGACAACCCAGGCTGAAAGTCCAGGGAATTTCATTTGTTAGCATTATATTTAACTGTAACTTTCCAAGACACCCTAAAACCTGGGCTACTGTTTTACTCGGAAGACTTTGCTGAACACAAATATTAGAGTTTCAAAACAGTAAAATGTATTACAGCGATGATATCGTCAGTGAAAGTGACATGTTTTGCATTTTTCACACACAAATGGCACTTACACGGACGATATAATTGTTGTGATACGTTTTACTGTTTTTAAACACTAATATTTGTGTTCATCGAAGTCTCCCGTGTATAACAGTACCCCTCATGTACAGGTTTTATGGGGTTTTTAAAAGTTGCAGAGTCAAATATAAGGCTTGCTTTTCAGTTTTTTTTCTAATCGAAATTTGCCAGGTTGGTTATGTTGCCTTTGAGACTGTACGGTAGCCCAGGAATGAAAATTACCCCCATGATGGCACACCATTTGCAATAGTAGACAACCCAAGGTATTGCAAATGTGGTATGTTCAGTCTTATTTAGTAGCCACTTAGTCACAGTTACTAAAAAAGACTGGACAAACCCCATTGCAATACCTTGGGTTGTCTACTTTTGCAAATGGTATGCCATCATGGGGGTAATTCTTATTCCTGGGCTACCATATGGTCTCAAAGGCAACAAAACCAGTCTTGTGAATTTCAATGTGAAAAAAAATGAAATATGTAACACGCTATATTTGACCTTGTAACTTCCAAAAACACCATAAAACCTGTACATAGGGGCAGGGCCGGAATAACATAGGGGCTGATGGAGCTGCAGCTCCAGGCCCAGGCCCATGGAATAGGCCCATTTAAAAAAAAAAAAAAAAAAGTGTTTTTACACACACTACTCTTATACCTGACTGGTATTTTACTGGCACAGCCAGTATATGAGGCTGTCTGGCCATTCCAGTATTGCAGTAATATCGGCAATACAAATGCAGGTATTTTTTTCAGAATAAATGGAGATTACTCTGCAATACCAGCACCGGCCAATAGGGGTCACTGTGTGTGGAGAGGGGCAGGGATAGGAAATTACAGCATATCCCTGCCTCTCTCTACTACTCACTGATCCGTGGGGGAGCAGCAACACAGCACAGAGTCCAGACAGCAGCTCTACAGCTCAGGTAAGTGAGGGATGGGGGGCAAGGCAGCAGGGACACTAGGGGACACATGTGGACACAGACACTAGGGGACACATGGGGACACTAAGACACTAGGGTACACAGACACTAGGGGACACATGGGGACACAGACACTAGGACACATGGGGACACAGACACTGGGAGACCTGGAAACACTGAGTCACTTGGGGACACTGGAAAACATGGGGGCACTGAGACACTAGGGGACACTGGGACACATGGGGATGCTGAGACACATGGGGACGCTGTGAGACATAGGGACATTGGGAAACATTGGGACACGGAGACACTATGTCCCCATTTCTCCCAGTGTCCCCATGTCCCCCATCCAGTGTCGCTTGTGTCTCGGTGTCCCTATGTCTCTGTGTGCCTAGTGTCCCCATGTGTCCCAGTGTCCCTATATGTCCCAGTGTCCCCATGTCTATGTCCACAACTGTCCTCATGGCTCCCAGTGTCCCCAAGTGTCTGTCTCCCAGCCAGTGTCCCCTTGTCTCCCAGTGTCCCCTAGTCTCCCAGTGTCTGTGTTCCCATGTCTCTGTCCCTAGTGTCTTAGTGTCCCCAAATGTTTCAGTTTCCCCATGTCTCCCAGTGTCTGTGTTCCTAGTGTCTCAGTGTGCCTAGTGTCCCCTTGTCTTCCAGTGTCCCCATGTCTATGTCCAATACTGCCCCCATGTCTCCCAGTATCCCCAAGTGTCTGTCTCCCAGCCAGTGTCCCCTAGTCTCCCAGTGTCCCCTAGTCTCCCAGTGTCCCCTAGTCTCCCAGTGTCTGTGTTCCCATGTCTCTGTGTCCCTAGTGTCTTAGTTTCCCTAAATGTCTCCCAGTGTCCCCATGTCTCCCAGTGTCCCCATGTCTCCCAGTGTCCCCATGCGTCCCAGTGTTCCCATGCGTCCCAGTGTCCCCATGCATCCCAGTGTCCCCATGCGTCCCCCTGTGTCCCCGCGTCCCCCTGTGTCCCCGCGTCCCCCTGTGTCCCCGCGTCCCTCTGTGTCCCCGCGTCCCTCTGTGTCCCCGCGTCCCTCTGTGTCCCCGCGTCTCTCTGTGTCCCCGGTATCCTAGTGACATGGGGACACACTGAGACACGGGGGCACTGGGAGACTGGGTGACATGGGGACACTGACACTGTAATACACTGGGTGACTTGTGAGACTGAGACACTGGGAGCAATCCATCTATACAGCAGGATCAAACTGTGAGTAGTTTGTTGGTGATTTTACAGAATTTTCTCTGATGTCACTCCTTGTGATTATACAAATGATTAAGGCTGGTATTTTTTTTCAAGAAAGGTGGCAACCCTAACTACTCTTCACATACTCTTGCTTAAAGGAGCACTATAGGGTCAGGAACACAGTCATGTGTTTCTGACCCTATTATGTTAAAACCACCACCCTGGCCCTTTCTTGGCTCCCTAAGTTTAGTAAAATATGCTGCTGGGTCTGCATCTGAACTGACTGTCTGCTGACATCATCAGAAGTGGTGGTCTGAGCAAATTACAATACTTCCCCAAAGGATTGGCTGATACTGTCAACTAGGCAGATCAGGGGCACAGCCAGCACAAGCTCAACATAGCCCTGGCCAATCAGCATCTCCTCATAAAGATGAATCAATGCATCTCTATGAGGAACGTTCAGTGTCTGCATGCAGAGGGTGGAGACACTGAATGGCAGTGCTGCACACTAGGCAGTACTGCCACAGGAAGCACCTCTAGCAGCCATCTAAGGAGTGGCCAGTGGAGTTATTTTCTCTGAAAAGACAGTGTTTATTGCAAAAGGCCTGAATGGAATGATTCTACTTACCAGAACAAATACAATAAGCTGTAGTTGTTCTGGTGACTATAGTGTCCTTTTCAGTTTGGAAGCTTAAGAGGGATGTATGGGAACAAAACTTGTGTGGACTGGCTGACAATAAAATTAGTTTAGGTAATGCAGACGTTGGTCTCTCTAACACTGTGGCATGTCCCCTTTCTTCTACACTCACTACATACACATTTTCTCTGTCCCAGACTATATACCAGGAACTTCTGCCTGCTAGTAAGAAGGTAAGGAGAGAAGTGGACCAGCGAGTGCTAGGGGACAGTCCTTAGAAAGCATGGAGTGAGCGCATCATTAGACGCATTTATGTCAATCTCAGGGTGCTGCCTGCATAGTATGCCCTTAGTTGGACAGCCTGCAGGATTGGCAGGCAGCCTGACATGCATTCATGCCAGGCTGTCCTTCAAATTCTTTGGACAGACATGCCCCCTTTTTGGGCATGTTCTCCCCTTTTGGCAGGTCTGGTCACGTGATTTGCACCAGTGGCCCACCCTTTTACCCCGCCCATTGACTTCCTGCTTCACTGGGCACTGCTGTTAGGGGATATGGATTTACTTGAAAGATGAAAGCATAAATTAGAGAGAGATTAGCATAGAGTATGTGTTTTCTTATAGCTGCATCCTATGAGTTTCCCTCCAGCACCATCTCCATCAGATACATGATGCTTGGGAGGTATAACTGTTTTTGGTTGATAAAATTCCGTAATTAGGCCCATCATAATTGTCAGCACCAGGCCCAGTGTGCTCTTAATCCGGCCCTGCATAGGGGGAACTGTTTTACACGTGAGACATCGCTGAATACAAATATGTGTATATTATTGCAGTAAAAGCAAACAGTATCATGACACTCACAGTTAAAATGTCATGTAGAACTAAGATTTGTTTTAAAATTCTTATTTTTCCATTTTTTTTAAAATATTTTATTCATATTAAATTATGTTTCATACCTAAATATTTGATGTTAAATGAAAGCCCTGTTTCCCCTGAATAAAATTATATATAATAAGTGTAGGTGCACATAATATGAAGAGGCGAATTACGCCTGAACAGACATATATAGCACAAATTCCAGTTTTTGTTTACGTTTTGTTTTGATCACAACGTGTACATTTGGCTCAGTCCTTAAAATAACTGATATCGGTGTACCATCCACTGAACTGGAGACTAAAATGTGAGACTAATTGTTAGATCCTTTTTTTTTTTTTTTTTTTTTAAATAATTTTTAGAATAATGATTCATTTTATTTCATCCAATTGTGCTGATTTGTGCCTTACCCTGCACCTCACAGTCACCGGACCACCCCACCACTGCCAGCAGAGACAACAGAGGAAAGAGTTTTTCTCAAAAAAAGGTAATAACAGAACGAATGGGGAATTCTTTACCTAAAGAGGTCTTTTTATCATACATTTTTTTAACACCATTTTTAAAAAAAAAAATTTTATTTGTACAGAAATGAGCAAACGAAAAAGCAGCATTACGGATTTCTTCACAAAGGCATCCAATAAAAAATCACATGCTGATTCTGCAAGTTGCTCCACTCAGTCTGAGCCTTTGCTTCAGGAGGTGTTGTCCGCTGCCGAAACCACACCAGTCAGTGAATCGGCTGTAGTGGACATGGTTACTGATGTAGCTGAAGATGCCGATGTCAGTGATAACATTCTTCCAGAATGTTGGGACCAGAATCAGTGGCTAGAATTTAAAAAAAAGTACCCTTGGCTGTTTGTAGACAATGGTCTTTTAGGGTGCAAAGTGTGTCGCGAGGTTAAACACCTTGGAGTGTCTGTTTCACAGGGTGTATCCATTTCTAAAGAATGGAGCACTGGTACAATTACACCATATGGCAAAACAAAAAAAGATATGTTGACCTCACTACGTAAAAAAATCCACATACATAAGATTTCAGAAGCACATATAAAGGCAGGAGATATCCAAGCAGTATCCAGAAAGGAGATTCTGCAATCCAATATTGCTGAACAGCAGAAGCATAAGTTTGCGTCCACTACTAAGGTATTTCGCACTGCCTACTTTTGTGCGAAAAAAAAAATCGCCCATTCACAGACTTCAGAGATCTTATCAGCTTGCAGGTTGCAAATGGAGTTGACTTAGGATGTATTCTCCATAGTGAGTACACAGCAGCACAAATAACAGATTGCATTGCTAGTGAAATGAGAAAAAAGCTTTGCAAAGCAATTGTTGAGCAGACTCCAAAAATTTCTGTTTATATTGAGTCTACAACCGTTTCTACCCATTCAGTGTTAATAGTTTATATTCGTGCCTCTGTTAACGGAAAAGACCCAGTCACTTTCTTTCTCGATTTGCTTGATTTGCCTAAAGCAGATGCACAGTCTATTAAAGCCACTCTTCTAGGTTGTCTTTCTAAATTTGGGTTCAGTAATGACTTTCTTACCGAGAACTGGATTGGGGCTTGCAGTGATGGTGCAAGTGTAATGCTTGGAAGAAAGTCGGGTGTTCTGGAACGACTCAGTCAAAAATATCCAAAGATTGTGAAATGGCACTGCTTGTGTCATAGGCTTGAATTGTGCATTTCAGATACAATTGATTCTATTCCTGGTCTTCATCATGTAACATCATTTTTTGAGAAGTTGTATGCTGTGTATCATCAGTCACCAAAAAATCTGGCAGAGCTCTCAGAATGTGCAAAAGAATTAGAAGTGCAAATTCTTAAAATTGGAAAAGTTTTTTCAGTTAGATGGGTTGCTTCAAGCCAGAGAGCTATACGAGCAGTTTGGGAGTCATACCCTGCCCTACACAGTCATTTCTTGAAAGCAAGCTTAAGCTCAGCTCATAACAGTAAGCAGAAATCTGTATTTAGTGACCTTAACAAGGTCTTGACATCAGTAGATTATTTGTTAAACCTTGCAGGGGTTGCGGATGCTGTTCAGGAAATGGGACTGTTATCTGAAGCTCTGCAAAGAGATGACATCACACTTCCACGAGCCTATCAGCTGATTAATCGTTCAGTTCGTGCCATTGAAAAAATGAAAGACATGCCTGGCAAACATCTGAAAGAAGCCATGGAATCGCTGGAGAAAGGGAATTTCAAAGGTGTGACCATCAATCCAGAGAGTACAAAAGGCCAAGTGAGGATAAATCTCCCTCAATTTTATCAAAGTTTGGTGGATAATTTACGCTCCAGACTCTTTGCTTTAACTGCGAGCAACAGACCTGCAGCTTCATCACAGTCAGGTGAATTTGAAACTCTTGTCTCTGAAATTGACATCCTGAATTCACAACGCTGGCCAATCAATGTGGACAGTCCATGGTTTGAAGGTGAAGTGAAGCTGGAGCAACTGTGCAAAAGATTCCGTCTCAGCTATGCATCCCATTCCGTCTCAGCTATGCATGGATACAATACAGTAAGTGTATCCAATAAAGCGTTATCTTTAATACTATACAGCTATACACTATGGTCTGTCTTTGTGCTTCATGTTAAACATCTGTCTCCACACTGAGAAGGGAAGAAGCATTTGAAGAAGACTGATTATACCCTGCCTATTTTTCACGTTTGTTTGTGAGTGTATTTTAGTCTTTTTTTATTATGTGTTTTTAATTTTCAGTCTGCACTATTGGTCTCCCTTTGTACTTTTTAGGTTGTGCTTTTTAGTGTTTCACTTTGAGAGGGGGCGTGCTTGTCATTGGTGATGACAAAACACACCTCCTCTTAGTGGGCCGCTGTGATAAAAAATGCCTGGGCTGAATTTTTCTCCCAGTCCGGCCCTGGTCATAACTATATACCTGTATAAAGCAGCATACAGATCAAAACAATTTTCTGGGATTTTTCTTACCTGCCAATCAAAGTTGTTGGATTGCCCTTGTGGTCTTCGGTATATGATAAAATGATCCATGCAGTACAGACTGAGGACCCTAGCAAACAACTGTAATACATAACTGCATCACAACTTTATTAAATTAAATAGTATTTGAGAAAAACAACTGTTACATTGATGTACATGTTGATGAAAGTTAAATGACTCTGGATCTTGTAGTCAACATCCACTATGTGGGTACTTGCTTGCAGGTAAGTTTGTTCCTAGTTATTTTTCAAGTTATATATATATATATATATATATATATATATATATATTATTAGCTTCTTTTGAGTGTGTATGTGTGTATATCTATCTATCTAGACTAATCATTGCAGCATTTAACTTATGGGATATCTCCTCCTTCCAGCCAATAGGACAGGAATACCAATTAAAAATGTAATTTATTAACCTTAGGTGTAGAGAGAGCCCCAGTTCCCCAATCTTTTTTCCTGTCCTCTTAGCCAGACAGGACAGGTTGTATTTAATACAATTTTTTTTTCTTTCATGCTCACCTAGCTATGAATTTAGACCTTTCCGTCAGAGGTGAGACTCCCTCTGTAGAAATACTAGGGGTAACTCTTTTTAGTTGGGGACCCCTGGGATGCGAAGGGGTCAGTCCCCCTTCGGCAAGAACTGGCATCCTGCACCTTTCCTGGATATTTAGCCGTCCCTGCAGGTATGTAGAGTCCAATATTGGCGCCATTTGATGCTCGCGAGCAGCATGATCTCCACCAGAATCCAATATGGCAGTTAAGGGTGCTCACAGCTAATCGTGCATGCGATTAAAGCGGCAGTATACGGCTTCACATTGCATCTGCTGGAAGCGCTCTCTTAAAACCACACAACTCTGCAGGTAAAGAATTTAATCTGCCTTTGATTCATTAAGCTTTACAATTTAAAAAGATTTTTCAGGATTTCTTACAATCTCCTTTTTCGCCTTTTTCCCCCCAAAGATGGATCATTATCCAACGTCAGCAAAATCAGCGACAATAGGCCATATTGGCATTAATATAGGCATTAATATGTTTTTCATAATTTGTAATAAAAAAAATGCACTAGAGCAGGCCGCCCCCTCCCCCCCCCCCCCCCCCCTGTGCTGGTCAGAAGAATGCTCAAATTACCGAATGAGGTTCCAGAAACCTCAGCAGTGAACAGACATCTTGGAGATCTCAGAAAAAAACAACTTTTTGTTCACGTGCATAGATAAATTAAAGACCTTATATGCAACGAGTGGAATACCCCTGAGAAAAAAGATTCTCTCTTCAAAGAAGACTTCCTAAACTATATCCAATCTGAGAAAAAGAATCCAGGTTGTGGACTTCCAAACCGAAAGCAGATGATTCAGTTTTTAAGATAACTAAAAGCTCTATCCTTCCTATCAATTGTAATGCTTCCTTAAGGGACCCAATGCAAAAAATAATAGATGCAGACCTCTTAAAGTGTTTCCTGGCAGCTGTAATAGGATGTAATCCAGCAGTTTCTATTTTTTCCATGTCCAGAGATTTAAGATCATGGATTTTGGAAATACCATATTGCAGAATCACTGAGGGATATCAGATCAGCCAGTGAATGGCTCTTAGAAGCTTTCACAGACATGATAAAGGTTACGGCCTACTCGGTAGCAGCCAGAAGAGCCTTATTGCCAAGATCTTGGGGAGCTGATATTGTCTCAAAGCATAATCTATGTTCTCTTCCCTTTTCAGGAGAGGTGTTATTTGGAAAACCCCTAGAGGAGACCATTAAGAAGGCACTACATGTCAAACAAGTATTGCTTCTTTAAGACAGAAGACCATCACAGGACCGTCGTTCCTACAGAGAACACCTTTCTTATAGGGAGAGCAAGGCTGTACAGACCTGGTTGAGAATATACAGATCATCTACTTGGAGAAGTGGTCAAACCAGCAAGTCAACTAGAGGAAAAACTGCTTTCTCTTCCTTCCGTTCTAACAAGCAATTCTGAACGTTACTATGCTCAGACTCCTTTGGTGGAAGCAAGACTTATTCATTTCCAAAGAGTCTGGAGAGATCCCAGATATGTAGGTTAGATCAATAGTTACAGATGACTATTCCCTGGAATTCGAAGATATTTCCCAATCAAGATTTGTAAGTACAAGTCTAGCCTTGAATCCTCAAAAAAGGAAGGCCTTACTTCATTACACTGGAGATCTTCTACAACAGGTGGTGATTGTAACTGTACCAGGACAAGAGAGATTTTGAGGTTTCTATTCTCCTCACTTCCTGGTAAAGAAGCCAGGAGGCTTCTCCAACCTCCATCTGAGGTCAAAGAAATTCCAAATGGAACCTCTTCGATCTATTGTACCTGTGGTACATCAAAGAGACTGGTTAATATCAGTGGACGTCAGAGATGCGTACTTCCATATTCCAATAGCTCGGCCTCACCACAAGTTCCTCACATTTTGCATAGACAAACACTTCCAGTTTCAAGCACTGCCATTCTGGATCAGCACAGCCCCAAGGACCTTCTTGAAGGTACTGGTCACGGTTTTTGCCTTACTCAGAAGGAAAGGAGTGGCAATATTCCATTATTGCGACGATATCTTGATCGTCTCTCCAGAATACGAGACTTTACTGATGCATCGCTCACGAGTACTGCAGACTCTAGATCGTTTCAGCTGGTTGATCAATTACAAGAAAAGCCAACTACTTCCTTTCAGGGAATTAGTTTTCCTAGGAGCCAATTTCAACACCATATCAGCGGTGGTTTCTCTAGCCCACTAAAGAAAAATGAATCTCTCATGCATCCGAGAATTTCAAGCCAGAACTTCAGCCTCAGGAAAAAAATTCATGAGGATAATAGGCTCTCTTCCATCCATTTCTGGGGTTTCTAAAAGCAGGTCTAGATAGAGGCCTAAGCCTAAACAGTCTCAAAGTACATTGTTCTGCCATCATTGCCATTTCAGGTATCAGGTGGGCGGAGAAACAGATGTTAATAAGCTTTATGAATTGATACGCTTTTGTGAAGAAATTCGTTTTTAATGATTTTTTTGAAGGAGTGGAGACTAGGTGAGCATCTAACGGAGAAGGAAGTTCCACAGGAACGATGCAGCCCTAGAGAAGTCTTGAAGGTGAGCATTAGAAGATAGACGTAAGTCTTTCGCAGACGGAACATACTTGTGTATTAGGGAGGATAGATAGGTAGGAGCAATATTATGTAGAGATTTGAAAGCAAGCACCAGAATTTTAAATTGAGCCATATATCTTGCATGTATCATGCATTTCTACTTCATTAGAGTAGTGAAAAAAAACAAATGTTATCACATTACAGGAGGCTTCTTATTTTGCATAACTTTCTTTACTTTATGCTTCCAGCAGCACAAGTCAATCAATAAACTTTAAACCAATCAGTAACAGGCATCACATCCATATATAAAGCCCTGACAGACACATGACTTCCTCTGTCTTTGCTGCTTACCAGCCAAGGTACAGGTCAGAGTATTTTGCTCCAAACTGTTTTATGGATATTGCAAATTGTCATTAGTTAAACATGTATTGCTTAACATTCTGTTTGCTCCAAACTGTTATTTTATTAATATGCTATGGTCACTGTAGTTAGACATTTCATGCTAGACATTCAGTTTTAATCCAAACAGTTTTTTATTAATATTGCTATGGTCCCTTTAGTTAGACACCTTATGCTAGACATTCAGTTTTAATCCAAACTGGTTTTCTGGAAATCGCAATGGTCACTTTAATTAAACTTTATTACTTTTTTTTTTTTTTTGTCAATCTGATTTTTATTAAGGCATATAGTATGGGGTACAGAAGAGAAGACGGAGGAAACGTTAAAGCGAGTTACATTATAGGGTCGGTACAATAATACACAAAGTTAAAGTACATTTCCAGATTTTCAATGCCTAATTTTTTTTTATTTTTTTTTATGTAACGTAGTTAAGCTCCAATTTGAGAATACAAGCTAAGGATCGTAGGATCCGGATTAATATCTCGCTAGGTTATGCTAGTCAGGCGACAGATTACACGTAGATAACAAGAAAAGAAATAAAAAAAAAAAAACATTAGTTGCTTATGCTAGGTACATGCTAACTGCAATATGCAAGCAGGTCTGGCTAGTTCAATAGTGATTGTGTTGTAGGCTAGAATAGAACACCCCATGCTTTGCTAGTATTAGGTACTGCCAGTAGGGGGGCATATGCTTTTGGGTCGCTTCAGAAAAGTTGCTTAGTAGGCTGACCCCTAAAAACAGATAAATACAGGTGGAATACAATAGCTTGAAAATGAGCAACTGAAAAACGCTTGAAAATGAGTAGCTTTTGACATTCTTTTTGCCACCCCAGGGTAACCCCCCCCCAGCTATCAAACAGAGGCAGTGGTTTGTCGCTGTGGTATCTGCCTGTGAAGACTCATTAGTAATGGCAATGAGAGCGTCCCAAGTCCCAGTTTGTGTCTAGGCAGGTAGCTGGGCAACGGGTAGTTGTAAGTCCTCACCCGATGCCGCTGGTGTGCTTCTGGGGGTAGCCTCGCATGTTGGTTTGCGGTGGGCACTGACCTTTTCGTCCTTCATCGTGCGGTCTGCGCCAGGTTGAGGTAAGGGTTGATGTCCTGTTGTTCTGGCGGTTGGCGCGGCTGCAAGCGAGGAACCGCTCTGAGCTTGCCGTTGCTTGGAGGCTGTGGTGTTCGGAGGACACTAGTGCTGCTGAGTGGTAAGCGGGTCGGGTTTGTCTGGCAGTCTGGCTCAGTTGTGTGCGAAGACGGGTGATGGTGCTCGTGGAGTTAACCTCTCCTTCCCGCCATCCGGCTCTCCGGCACAGTCTCCGTCTAGCTGCTGCTCTGGGGGCGCGATGCGAGTGTCTGCACAAGCGGCGCCGGGTGGCAGGGCGAATCCATGCCGCCGTTTCCTTCACTGCTAGCCGGAATGACCGACCCTTGTTGTGGTATTGTGCCCATAGGTTGGTGCAGAGCCTCTGAAAGAAGTCGTGGACAAGTTTAGGTGGCTTTTTGAGGGTGCTTTGCTTCGCCGGTCTCGTGCAGGCCGCCATCTTGTTTGGGCCTTTGCGGACTCGGTTGACCGCTGGTTCCGTTGCTTGGTGAAGCCAGTGGCTGGGGTTGTCGTGATACAGGCTGAGTGGAGCCGGGATAACCCCCACCGGTCCTAGGGGGGGGGGGGAGGTCCGATACTTCGGGTATCGCTTGTTTTGATGGGCCGGGAGAGCGGCCGTCTCTCCCTTGCCCTGTACTGAGTAGGCCCCAAGACTCTGCTCCGAGAATTCCTCCGGCATTCAGGCTTGCGAGGTGTCCCCCGGTTCCCCAGACTCTGTAGTCCACAGTGAGGTAGGTAAGGGTTCTGGGTTGGGCGTTTTACCCCCTATTTTAGGTAAGATTCTGGATCAGGCCCGGGAGCTCACACAAAGCATGTCTGTCCAGCTTCCCGGTCAGGCTCCGCCCCCCTAAACTTTATTACTTGACTTTCAGTTTGCTCCAACTGTTTTTATTAATATTGCTATGGTCACTTAGATTTTTAATGCTAGACATTCAGCTTTGCTCCAAACTGTTTCTGGATATGCATGGCCACTTTAGTTAAATACAAAGAACAAAAATAGTGTGCAGCGCATGTACAAGACCCACAGGTCTTTAGAGAATACAAACACAATCAGTGAATGTGTAGTAAAAATAAAGGAGATAAATACCCCAATATCATTAAATCTTTGAGGGTCATAAGCATTTGTCAGATATAAAAACTGGTTCAGGTGATGTCCCTTTAAGATGTAATTTGGTCCTGAAGTTACTCCCAGAGATGAAGCTTGGTCTTCGAAGTATATGAATTATGGAGCAAGCAAACATCAAATTAGAAGAGTAAAAAAACACATTTATTACAAATAAATAAAAAACCTCACATTAAGGTCCTGTAAAATCAGCATCAATGTCAGCACAACGCGTTTCAACGATTAATCTCGTCTTCCTCAGGTGCAGTTCACAATATTAAAAAATGTCGGAGCACACGCACTTAACGAGAGCTCCGTACATATCTCGGATAATTACCCACCTGGGAGACCCGAACCCCAACCCAAACGAGCAGCCAGCAACGAGCAGACCATAATGGGCCGAAAAACAAAAAAAATGAAGCCAGACAAGCCCAGAACGAGCCTAAACATAGGCGAACTCTTCAGACAGGCAAATGGCGCGACGGGGCCCAAAATGGCCGCTTACCCTGAGGCCTATTCAGACACGTCGGACGACTTCTATCCCGACGAGGTGGAAGAAAGACCGACGAAACACATGCCGGCACCTACCTGCCCGGACTCTGACCCGGTTACCACCACGGTCCTGAAGACTCTCCTGGCAGACCTCCAAGCCACAATTCTGGCGGACACGGCTAACATCCGCGCAGAAATACGAGGCCTGACAGGCAGACTGGGAGCCCTGGAAACCACGGCGAGCGACCAAGCCCAGCAGCTGACCACGCTCCAACAAACCGTGAGGGATCTGCAGCAACAGGCAATGAAGCATGATCACCGCTTTGCCGCAATGGAAGACAGGAGGCGCAGCACTAATGTCAAGGTACGGGGTGTTAGGGAGGAGATCCCGGACGCGGAACTACCGCACCTCCTCAGGCGCCTATTCCAAACACTGCTCCCCCAGAGACAAGGGAAGACAATGGGGCTGGAGGGATTCTTCCGGGTACCTAAAGCAACTAGGGCCCCAACAGCAGCACCCAGGGACCTGGTGGTTCGCTTCCAGAACGTGAGGGACAAAGCCACAGTCATGGCAGCCACCAAAGGCCGCACGCCCTACGAATTCGAATCCATGTCCCTCACGTTCTTCCAAGACCTATCAGGAAGCACCCTAGCGTGGCGGAGGTCTCTCACACCCTTCACCTCCCTCCTCAGACGGCATAACCTAGAATACAGATGGAAGAAAGAGCGCACACTCATGGTCTGCAAGGGAGAGGAGAAACACCTGGTCCAGAGCCTCGAGGAAGCCACAAAGCTGCTAGATGCCCTGGGACTCCCGCAGGATTCCATGACAAACACAAGACCTAGCGCAGGGGACCGTACACCCCACAGCTGGGACCCAGCGAAAGCTACCCCGTTTGTGCCCAGACAAGCCACTGCGACCTCATATGCTGCAAACACCACTTGACTTATGCAGCGGGACTACCTGCCAGAGACTTTCCACTGTTAAAAGTTACTGTTAAAGTTACTGTTAAAACTGACACTTCCCCACAGACACCACAATGTAGTCAAATAGGGCATAGCCCCCCTGGCCTCCACGGCAGTGGAGTACGTACTAGACGTGAAACCACCACATAGAATCAATGTATTCACACCGAAACCGTCTAGGCTGCCCAAACGTCAAACACATACCTCACCCGCTACAACCCTAATGTCAAAACCTGACTCACACTCTTACTATTAAGGATGTGTTGACACTCTAAACACCATATTAATACTACACAGCTGCCCTTATTGAGCTTGTTACAGTAGCTACGGCGATTACACTTTTCTTTGTTCAATTCTTGTGTCCCGTTAGCCCCCAGAGGGGCAAAAATAATGTTGGTTTATTTAATCGTAATTAACCAGCTTGATGTACTTGTTTAAAAAAAAAAAATCTATGTGCATGTTATCTAAACGCCATACAAATGTCATTATATGTTATAAAATGCGTGGATTGCCCCGCTATTGTGGCGCTGCAAACTCCTCATGTAACCCTTTCTGCACAACAAAAATAAAGAATTAAAAAAAAAAAAAAAAAAATGTCCATACATTTAAAAGCCTTTTGGCGCGGAAAAACGGGTATTTAGGACCCGGCCCCTTTGCCATCAGACCAATCAGCAGGGAACCCGATGATATCTCTTTCACCATCTGAAACTTCCGGGTTTATGCGTTCCACCGCTTCACTTCCGGTACCGTATGCGTTCCAAGGTGCGTTCCACCATATGCACTTCCGGTTTCGCTTGCGGTTCGTTTTTCTTAGCGGAGAACATTTCATTAAAGGCTTTTGTCCATAATGATAGTGGTAATGTCGGTAGTCTTTAAACTCAGGGGGTCAATATATTGAAATATATATGCACACAATTGTGCACATATATATATATACACACAATACGTATTTAAAGGAGAAGAATAAAAAAGAAGAATTAATAATAAAGAACAATTAATAATAGCCAAAAACCTTAAAAGCATATGCATATAACTTACATGTAAGTAAAACTACAAATCTATTTTTAGCAAACATATGTAAGTTAGATGTAGTTATACATATCAAAATCAATGTTTAAGCAATATGGAGAGAGGATTTCCATCTCAAAGATCCATTTCATTTCTGTTCTGTTTAAGATCTTGAGATGGTCCCCCCCTCTCCAAGGCTTCTGGATCCCCCCCAAAATGTAAACATTTAGTATCACCATCATGTTTTTGATGAACATGTGCAGATACGGAGTGATTAAGAACTCCCCTTTGTACATTTCTAAGATGTTCACAGATTCTGACTTTTAAGGGCCTAGTGGTACGCCCTATGCACTGCAGTCCACAAATACAGGTTAGTAAATAAATAATATTATTTGAGTTACAGGTTATAAAATCTTTAACTGCATATTCTTTTTTTGTCTTGTTAGAAATAAATTTCTCGGCTTTCCTATTTACAATTTTACTCATACTGCATGCTCTACAATTCCCGCAGTTAAAAAACCCTTGTAATTTTTTTTCCATGTAAATCATTGTCTCTAAGGAGTTTTTTAGGGATATAACTCCTTGTCAGAATATCTTTAAAATTATTAGCACCCCTATAAACTACTCTCGGTTTTTCTCCTATAAATTCGCTAAGAATTTATAGGAGAAAATTGTGCCTCTACATCAACCTTTTTATATCCTTTCTGATAAAATTGTTCTTTTAAAGTGTCGGATTGCTCTAAAAATGTTCCTTTTTATCCTCATAAATTGACTTTTAGGGATGTTTGAAAGCCAAGATTTAAAATGACAACTCTTACTGTTGATGTAGCTGTTAACATCAACAGTTTTTAAAAAAGTACTGGCCTTAATAACTCCATTGTCAATAAAAAATCTTTAAATCTAGAAAATGCACTTCCTGATTACTAATTTCCGAGGTAAGTCTAATACCCCAAGAATTAGAATTTAAAAAAAATAGAAAATTATCCAATGATGACTTACTGCCCTTCCAGATCAAAAAAAAGTCATCAACGTACAGCCTATAGAGGACCAAGTTCGCCACCCAGTCATGTTCAGCATATATATAGGACTCTTCCCAAAATGCCATAAAAAGATTAGCATAACTGGGCGCGAACTTGGTCCCCATGGCGGTACCTCTTCTCTGGATATAGAATTCCCCTTCGAACCAGAAGTTGTTGTTTTGCAGAATAATCTTAATGCCTTCAATGATGAACTCAATTTGTTCACCCTTAAATGCGTTTGATGTTCTCAAAAATTGCTCCACTGCCTTACACCCTTTTCGATGTTCTATGACTGTATAAAGGCTACTAACATCGCTAGTCACGAGGAAGTAGTCTTCTTTCCAGTCTACTTTTTGCAAGATCTGAAGGAGATTGATGGAATCTTTTAAATATGCTTGAGTTTTTATAACAAGCGGTTGTAACAAAATGTCAATATATTGTGACAGGGGTGATAACACAGAGTCCACCCCTGCCACAATCGGTCTCCCTGGAGGTTGTACTGGATCCTTATGAATTTTAGGGAGAACATATAGGACGGGGGTAATAGTATGCTCTTTATTTAAGAACCTATATTCATCCCTAGTCAAGATCCCCTGTTCTAATCCCTGGTCTAGAAATTTCACTAGCATTTTCTTAATGCTTTGTTCTGTTCTGGGTTGTTTTTAGTACTCCATATGTTTCTTCATTCTTCAACTGTCTAAAGATTTCTTCCACATGAGATATTTTGTTCATAATGACAAATCCCCCCCCTCCCCCCCCTTATCGGCGGGTTTGATCATAATACTATCATCCCTACTAAGATCTTCAAGGGCTTTTTTCTCTCCCCATGTGAGGTTAAATTCAAATTTAGAAAGAGGTTTGATTTTTTTAAGGTCAGTAATACATGCCTGTTCAAAAGCCTTCATACTTGGCGTTTTGAGCTGGTATGGAAAAAAAGATGGAGTCGGTTTTAGAGTAGTGTGATTAAATTCATCAATTTCCTCTATATTTGTTTCCTCCCTCTCTTTCCTCTGTGTAATGGTAAATTAAGTAATTTCTTTATATTTATGAAGTTCTGAATTTCATAAATATGAAATAATACCACAAATAAAATAATAAAAGGTATACTGGTCAATCACATAAATATTAGTGAATATCTTGAATGAACAGACAAGAGGCAAAGTTTTGATGAAAGTATAAACAAAACTTTATTGGGAATACAATTATCAAGCACACAAAAAAACAAATACTTTTAAAAAACACACACTGCTATAAACAATACATTCAGGTAAGAAATCTACTTAGCTCTATTCATGGAGATTCAGCAGCTTACACAGGATAATTGAATCAGCATAACACACAGAACAATGAGGTGAGTTCCTTGCCACATGTTAAATGGATTTACATGGGCACCTCTAAAGACACCTGGCTTCTTCCGACCCAGTCATGAAACTGCTCTCAGGTTTCTGGTAACCCCTTGAATAACCTCCCATCTAGTATCCGCCCACAGAGGTAACATAACCAATACCTAATGGTCATCTCTAGGAGGCGGATACTACATGTGGTCATTTGTGAAAGGAAGTGACTTAAGAATTCTCAATACCTTCCTAAAGCACATGTCTCATTGACTATGCGGCAGCCATCTTTATTCACTCGACGTCACAGTGCTCACTAGGCCACCTATAGGTCACTTCCTCCCTAAAGCACACGTCTCATTGACTATGCGGCAGCCATCTTTATTCACTCGACGTCACAGTGCTCACTACACCCCCTATAGGTATCATAAGTTATTGCACATGAATGGGAACACAATAATAGAACATTTATCATTGCCCATAACCAATACAATCCACCTGTTGATCCCATTACATGAGTAATAACTATAACTCATATATTTCATGGATAGGTCTTACTTTCTTCATAGCTTGCTTTCCCACACATATAATCAAATTTACAAAAAAATACAATATTATACATATAACAACACCCACTACTACCCATTGCATTACTTTAAACCCTAAATTACCGAACCACCCAAAAGGTCCACTATCCGGTGGATTCTGGAGCTTCTTCCTGGTATCATTTATCTTTGAAATATCGTGTTATTGCGCCAGAGTTATTGACAATATATGAGCAGCACTCTGTCCCTACCAACGCACAAACGCCTCCTTTGGCGGCCAAGACATAATCTAATGCCAGTCTATTTTGCAACACCACTGCTCTCATTTGTACCTGCTCTTGGGATAGTTTGTTAATAGCATCCACGGTTGCATCTAAAGCTTCATCCACTAGCTTTTTTAAAGCTTCTATTCGAGTTAATGACCAATATACTCCCCAGCCGGGAAATACAATTCCAGAATTAGCTTCATGTTCTCCGATAAATGAACTCCACCGTTTATTTCTAATCATGCCTTCTGGAAAGGTATTTCTATGCCTTATGGCGGGGATGATTGATCCAATGTAACATTCTCCTTCCCATTGACTAGGTAACCATCTATAGGCCCAATTACCACACAGAAAATACACACCTCTGGGAAGGACACTGTAACTATTATCTGGGGCCCCACTAAAACAAGTGTCCAGGAGTATAGAAATAAAGGGAAAGCTCAGTATTTTTATTGCACCATGAGAGGTCATACTTATTACTCTCACCACTGGGCTGGAGTCTTTGACAGTCATTGCCCAATGTTGTTCATTACCATAGCCCTTTACCCAGGCAGATGTACAGTTAGAATATCCCATTTTAGTGGCATTGCCTCCGTTGTTATGTGAACTGATACAAATAGCACCTTCCTGGGGGCGGTTTATAATATGCAATCTGTCCAATGATTGTGGCTTTCCTTCTTCTCGGTACCAGCCGAATCCTGTATTATTATATTGTTTTAACTCCTCCAATGTCCATGGAACACCAACATATGGGTAACTGCTCTCCTCGCTGAATGATATGGCCCCACAAATCCAGCAATCCGTGCTGTTTGACACTCTCGAATAACTTGCTAATAGATACAGGTATGAGTTGGAGGACCAGGGATCCGACTTGTCTATATAGGCACCAATCTGTTGGAAGGAAAGAAAATAGGGTGAGTACCTCCACTTAGTAATACAACTTTAGTGTCACCAGGTCCATTGGACAGTATTTCTCCCTTCTGTTTGACCTGCTCACCTGCTCGTGGTAGCACCCATACTTTGGAACCTGTCTGTAAGGTATTGCTTTCCTCCCATGTCACTAATACTTTCCATGGGATCCAAATGGATACCACGCCTAATACAGTGTGTGAGAAAATCTGGCCTGGACACCCCCTGGTCAATGGGATTTCCCACAAATCTGATAACACATTTACCATCCCTGTGGTCAACCATTTATCATCTCTTAGCTCCTCTGTTAGGGCGAAGGCCACTTCAGTCCCTTCTGGTAATATCCCACCCATGGGAAGGATGTATGTCATCCATTCATCACCCTGTACAATCTCAACTAGGTTCTGGCTGACCACTTTAAATTTGTTCTTCCCCACCTGTTGGGGGAAAGATCCCTTGAACCTTAATCGAACTGACAGTTGGTGTCCCTACCTGTCCAGTCAATCTTTCATATGGTGAAAACTGTCCTATTGGTCTACTATTTAGTATCATAACTGCCTGCGTGATCACCCGGTCCCACCCCCTCAATGTCCTACTTGGGGATAGCTTCCGAATCTGTTCTTTTAAAAGCCCATTGCACCTTTCAATCAACCCCGAAGCTTGAGGATGATAGGGGATGTGGAAGATCCACTTAATCCCTGAGTCATTTGCCCACTGCTGTACGAGCTGTCCAGTGAAGTGGGTTCCATTGTCTGTCTGAATCTCAGATGGCAGTCCATAAGCAATCACAAGAGTCTGTAGCATCTGAAGTGTTGAGGCCTGGTTTGCATGTTTGCAGGGTAATACTTTCAGAATTCCGGAAAAGGTGTCTACAGCAGTACAACAATACATCAGCCCCCCTCTTCCTTTAGGCATGGGACCAATGTAGTCCATCTGCCAGATCTGTCCTGCTATTGTTCCTTTATTTAAATGTCCACGGGCTTGCTTCGTGAGGGGCCATTTCTTCACCTCGTTGCAGGTCTCGCATACTTCTTGAGCTTGGACAATCATCTGGAGAGTTATTGGTAGTCCTCGGGCTCGCACCCACTCTAGCGTAGCTGCTTTTCCTCTATGACCCGCGGTCTCATGGGCCCAGTCTGCCATCCTAAGTAATACTGGATCAACAGGTTCTGGTGTTATTTTTGCTTCTCGTATTCGGGTCAATTCATCGGCTATCTTATTCGCGTTCTCTTCTCCAGTACTGTCTTTCACATGGGCATTAACATGTCCGAGGTGTATTAATCTTGATTGGGCTGTTTTCCATATATTTTCCCATAAATCTTCTCCTCCCCATACTGTCTTGCCATGTATTTGCCACCTGTTGTTTCTCCATGTAGGCATCCATGTAACACAAGCCTTGTACACAGCCCAGCTATCTGTATAGATGTAGAGCTCTGGATCTGTGGTTTCTTCCATCAGTATGACTATGGCAGTCAATTCAGCATATTGACTAGATCCTCCTATTCCCTTCTCTTGAATCACAATTTGTTGCTGAGGGTTGTAAGCTACTGCAGTCCAATGTCGTCCTTTGTGGGTCATGATTGCAGACCCATCTGTGAACCATGCGTTTTTCTTTTGTTCTTCACCCAGTTCTCCAAATGAAGGAGCTGTCTTGATGGATGAGGGCTGTAAAATTGGGACTTCTTGTACATTGGGATGTGAAAGTGTATCATATGTCACTAACCCAGTAAGGAGTTTGGTCAGTTCCTTCACTTCACCTGCTTGGATCCCTCCTCTTTCCTGCAGGTACCACTTCCATTTTAATAATGTCTGACTTTGTGCCACTGTTGTTGTAACGGACCGTTTCACTTACAAGAGGATAAAACCCAGTTTAGGCGATAATCCCCTTTCCAGATGCACAGACAGCTACTGCAAACACCATTCTCCCGACTGGAACCACACGAACACTGGAACAGCTGAACAAGAAAAGCAGACATCGGCTTACACTCTTGGCAGTCAGCATACAATCCCATTCCCCCAAAGACCGAGACGACACATCGCTTTGAGGGTTAAGCAAGAACTCTGGACTGGGACACCCAGTCTGGCTTTTATTACAAACAAGTACATACAGGACACTCCCAGGGGGAGGATGAATTTAACCAATCACATGGATGTACCTCCCACACATTTCCTCCCCTTAGATTAGCACTTAACATAATTATACCGTACACCCTTTTCCCCAATTCCTGGATGTACCCCAAATACATATGCTACACCTCCAAAACAGGTATCCCCTGATAGCCCTTATTCAGGGGGACAACATATCCAAGAATCAGGTCATTCGGATGAATGGTTCGGGAGATATGAGGTTCCAAAGATTTGACCGACCGCATGGGTAAAGTATCCGAAAACAGTTCCATGCATTTTGGCCCTGCGGTCGGTCACAAACAAGTGAATGAAACAGACGAATTACTTGGGTTATAGAGACTAAGGGGGATTCGCATGAATCCCCTAGTTCGTATGTTTCTTTCTACCGAACGACGGGTCATTCGGTAGTTTCTATACGAATTTCTGGGAGTATGGAGGTCTCAGCGGTGTTTGCCTAGTCAAGTGTCCGATTTCAGTTCCAGACACTCGACGGCAAAACACCGCTGTTCGGTAGTTTAAGATGGCCGCCGCCACGTGTTTGTTTCCCGAATGGCGGCCACCCAGAGGACAAAGAATACATTACATGGATTGCCAATTACCTGTTTGCAACATTGTTGCAAACGGTAATTGGAGGCACACTTATTCCTGGGTGGTCTGGTTGTTCGGTAGTTTCACTCAATATAATGAATGGAGTGATTCTAGCGAACAATCAGATGAATGCTGCATACATATCACCCAGGTTAAACTTAACACACGAATACATATACAATATACAGGCAGTACACTAGAATATGCTTCACAGTCTTAAAGGGACAGTAGTCCCAAAATGTCCATCGCTGATTTTAAAGGGCCAGTAGCAGCAATATAAATTATTACATGCCCAAATATAGTTTTTAAAGTGCAGCATGTCCAGGGGCCATAGTCAGCGGGCAGGAGGCTAGCAACCAGGCCTCTCCAGTTCACAGTGGCGAAGCTGGTTTCGCCACATTTCTCCCCTTTGCCAATTAGACTAACAGGGTACCTGACTTTCTGCCGGTCAGTGCCCTGGTTAGTCCAGCAACCCACCCACAAAACAGAAATAACAGAGCAGCCCACCCACACTAACCGGTTACTACATCTGGGTGAGGAAGAATTTTGTCCAGGTTCTGGTGTTTCACCGCTGCTGGGTGGGAGACTGGTAGGCTGCCTTGGTGGGTTGCTGAGGGGGCAGAGACCAGCGGTACTCTGTCCGGTTGCCAGCACTACCACGGGAGTAGTCTGGTGGGCGCCTGTTTGCTGGAGACTGACTGTCTCCCCTTTAGGTGCACAGCTCGACTGCCGGAGGGGGAGACCGACTGTCTCCCCTTTGGATCCATCACCCTGAGGCTGGGGAACAGGACCGACCGTCCCTATCCCTTGTGCTGTGAGTGCAGAGACTACAGTCCCATCTGCACAGTTGTGGGGCTTAACATCTCCCCTTGGTGGGTTAGGCTGCCGTGGGAGAGAGGGTATAACAAGCTCCTCTCTCTGGACGGTGAACTGCTGCTGGGGAGAGGGGTTAGCAGGCTCCTCTCCCTGCCACTCTCTCTGCTGGGGAAAAGGGAGACCAGCTGTTTCCCCTTTCATTCCCTTGTCCTGCGGTTGGGGTGCGAGACTGACTGTCTCTGCTCCCTGCAGGACACACTGCCGCTGGGGAGGAAGGACGGCACCTTCAGCTCCCTGGGGTACACACTGCCGCTGGGGAGGGAGGACGCTGCTCTCCTCTCCCTTCACTTCACACTGCCTTCCTGGCACATCACTTTGCTGCTGGGGGGCAGGAACAACAACCTCTGCCCCCTGTAACTCAGCCTGCCGCTGGGGAGGATAGACGACACCATCAGCTCCCGGAGACACACACTGCCGCTGGGGAGGGAGGACGCTGCTCTCCTCTCCCTTTACTTCACACTGCCTTCCTGGCATATCACTTTTCTGCTGGGGGGCAGGAACAACAACCTCTGCCCCCTGTAACTCAGCCTGCCGCTGGGGAGGAAGGACGACACCTTCATCTCCCTGGGGTACACACTGCCGCTGGGGAGGAAGGACGACACCTTCCTCTCCCTGGGGTTGCTCACAGGACCAGTCTAGGGACTCTGCTACCTCGGGTACTGCTGGTTGCTGTTGGGCGGGAGGACCGGTTGTCTCTTCCCAGGCCTCATTGATGAGTCGCAGGTAATTCCCCTCCAGGTTCCATTCCTTGGTGACCAAATATCGTAGGTCTGCCTCGAGGTCCATAGCGCCAAAGAGACCCAGCATGTTCTCTCGGATGCCGTACAGGTCCCAAAAACGATAGTCGGTATCTTCCCCAAAGTCCTCGTCACCACTATTATCCCAAAATAGACCGGGGCCAGTGTATTCTCCGCCTTCTGGGAACTCATACTCTGCCATCCTGGGGACACACTGAGCCGCGTACCACTGTAGCGCCTGGTACGCGTTGTCGAGCGTCAGTTCTGCGTATACTAGAATCTCGAGTCTAGTCACCCACTTTTCTGTGGTCTGTTTTCTCAGGAGGGGCATCCGCTCTGCCATTCTAGCCAGAATTCGCTGCCTTCTGCTGCGGCGCCGATCCCCTCGTGAATACTGTACTTCTTCTAGGGCTTCGTCCCACAATCTGGCTCTGGCCATATCTCTGTACCTCATCATGTCCTCCTCTGGGACTACTCCAGCCCACAGGCCTACGTAACTGGACATTACATCCTGAAGCTTCTTCTCCATTTTCTGAGTTCCTTTGTAGATAGGGTCGCTGTACGGATACTAGCGTTGCCCTCAATTTGTAATCCAGAAATAGTGTTGTCTGTAGCTGTCCCTCTGGTTGTAGGAACGATCCCGCCGCTTGCCACCAATTGTAACGGACCGTTTCACTTACAAGAGGATAAAACCCAGTTTAGGCGATAATCCCCTTTCCAGATGCACAGACAGCTACTGCAAACACCATTCTCCCGACTGGAACCACACGAACACTGGAACAGCTGAACAAGAAAAGCAGACATTGGCTTACACTCTTGGCAGTCAGCATACAATCCCATTCCCCCAAAGACCGAGACGACACATCGCTTTGAGGGTTAAGCAAGAACTCTGGACTGGGACACCCAGTCTGGCTTTTATTACAAACAAGTACATACAGGACACTCCCAGGGGGAGGATGAATTTAACCAATCACATGGATGTACCTCCCACACATTTCCTCCCCTTAGATTAGCACTTAACATAATTATACCGTACACCCTTTTCCCCAATTCCTGGATGTACCCCAAATACATATGCTACACCTCCAAAACAGGTATCCCCTGATAGCCCTTATTCAGGGGGACAACATATCCAAGAATCAGGTCATTCGGATGAATGGTTCGGGAGATATGAGGTTCCAAAGATTTGACCGACCGCATGGGTAAAGTATCCGAAAACAGTTCCATGCATTTTGGCCCTGTGGTCGGTCACAAACAAGTGAATGAAACAGACAAATTACTTGGGTTATAGAGACTAAGGGGGATTCGCATGAATCCCCTAGTTCGTATGTTTCTTTCTACCGAACGACGGGTCATTCGGTAGTTTCTATACGAATTTCTGGGAGTATGGAGGTCTCAGCGGTGTTTGCCTAGTCAAGTGTCCGATTTCAGTTCCAGACACTCGACGGCAAAACACCGCTGTTCGGTAGTTTAAGATGGCCGCCGCCACGTGTTTGTTTCCCGAATGGCGGCCACCCAGAGGACAAAGAATACATTACATGGATTGCCAATTACCTGTTTGCAACATTGTTGCAAACGGTAATTGGAGGCACACTTATTCCTGGGTGGTCTGGTTGTTCGGTAGTTTCACTCAATATAATGAATGGAGTGATTCTAGCGAACAATCAGATGAATGCTGCATACATATCACCCAGGTTAAACTTAACACATGAATACATATACAATATACAGGCAGTACACTAGAATATGCTTCACAGTCTTAAAGGGACAGTAGTCCCAAAATGTCCATCGCTGATTTTAAAGGGCCAGTAGCAGCAATATAAATTATTACATGCCCAAATATAGTTTTTAAAGTGCAGCATGTCCAGGGGCCATAGTCAGCGGGCAGGAGGCTAGCAACCAGGCCTCTCCAGTTCACAGTGGCGAAGCTGGTTTCGCCACAGTTGTCTTTGCAGATAATCCTTCATCTCGTACCCATCCTGCTATTGGTAAATCTGTTTTCACTGATACTATGCTTTTCTCAGTCATTGTCTCCACATGCTGCAGTGCGAGGTATGCTGCCAGAAGATTCTTCTCCAAAGGTGTGTACCTTTGCTGAGCCCCAGTCAATTGCTTGGACCAAAACCCAATTGGTACCACCCGCTTGCCTTTGTCTTCGCTCGGTTGCCATAGTCCCCATGATGCAACGTTGTCGTTCACCATCACATCCAATATGAACGGAGCTCCAATTTGAATCGGGCCCAAGCCCTGATGCTGTAATACTGCTTCCTTTGCTGCTTGGAATAGTGTAGCTTGATCAATTCCCCATACAAATGCTGATTTCTTTCTGGTAACATTGTATATGGGGCGTAGCAGCAATCCTAGATGCGGTATAAATGCTCTCCAGTAACCAACTGCACCTAAAAACTTTTGGGCTTCTGTTAACGTCTTAGGTTCTGGAGAATTCTGGATTGTATCCAGCACAGGCTGAGGTATCTTCCGAACAGGCCCAGACCACATCATTCCTAGGAATTTAACTTCTTGGGTTGGACCTTGAATTTTGTCTTTATTTATTGCCCATCCCCGTCCAGTCATGTAATTCACTAGAACAGGTAATGCTTCTTTCACTTCCTCTTTAGATCCAGAGATCATGATGTCATCAATGTAGTGAAATACTGGAAGATGTAGAGTGAGGTGGCTTAAATCCCGTGCAACTAGTCCATGGCAAATCGTAGGTGAGTGTATATATCCCTGGGGCACTACTTGGAAGGTATATTGGCGTCCTTCCCAAGTGAAAGCAAATTGATCTTGCGACTCAGGTGCAATAGGAATTGAAAAGAACGCATTAGCTAAATCTATTACCGCATGCCACTCCCCGGCCTGTTTGGCAATGTTTCCCACAATGGTTATAATATCAGGGACAGCAGCACTCAATGGTGGTGCTACCTTGTTGAGTCCACGGTAATCCACCGTCATTCGCCATGAACCATCCATCTTCTTTACAGGGAATACTGGAGCATTGAACGGACTGACAGCTGGACGAATTACACCTGACTGTAAAAGCTTGTCGATAGTCTCACTAATTTCTTGACATCCTCCGGGCAAACGGTATTGCTTCAGTCTTACCGGGTTGCATGGAGGAGGAACAATGACAGGTGTCCAATTTGCATTCCCTCTCACAATGTCTTTTACTGGTCTGAGATAGTATGGCTTATGAGGGAATCCAAACGTGAACACCCCCCACTGTGTCTCAATACTCTGCCCTAGTAACACATCTATTCCCAAGATATTGTCTGGCAATTCTGAAATCAAAACTTTAGCTCTGAATCTTGGTCCTTTGTTAATTGACATAGCCACAACAGTTTGTACTGCTTTGGTAATTCTACCTCCTAAACCTTCTATTCTCACACAGGGTCCTGATAGCCTTGATGGATTACCATGCAGTACTGTGACTTCTGCTCCTGTGTCAACTAAAGCTAAAATCTTTGTTGGTCCTGGTCTTGTCCCCCACCACACAGTCAAAGGTACATAAGGGCGTCGGTCCCCGGCGGTTAAAGGGGACACATGTACCGCCGGAGGCCCACCATTCTGTCATTGTACTACAGCACTGTCCCAATCCATCAAATCATGTGTCATCAGATCTTTTACAGGATACAAGGATCTGACTTTACCATCACTCTCTGGCAGTGCTTGTTTCTCACTAGGTGTAGTATGAGAGTAAGTCCTAGCACGATATTCTGTTGGAAACAGTGAGGACATATGTGGGTATGAATGTGGGGGGGTGTTATCTTGGGCTTGAAGTGAGGGTGGGGGCACAGCATAAGGAGCACAATGTTGGAATAGAGGTATGGACAGAGGAGGTGTGTCTGTAGGCATGAGAGGAGTGTTTTTTAAATAACTAGGGGGAGGAGACTTTGGGACAAATGGGGCAGAGGGCATGGTATTGTCTGCCTGATCCTTGCATGCCAAATGCACCTGTACCTTTTTATTAGACTCTTTTTTTTAGTTCTAACCATTTTTCAATCATGGCAGGTGTTGAAATTCCATTAATTTGTTCTCTAGGTACACCAGCCTCAATCAAATCATTCCACATTTGAAAACGATTAACTCTCAGCCTTGTTTTATTCCTAAACTTTCCCTGATTTTTTCCCTCTATTGGTTCCACCATCTCCTCCCTTGTCCTGTTAGCGGCAAAAACACCTTTCCTAGGGTTAGATTCTGACTCTAATTCCCCAATTTCAGCTAAATAAGTGGTGAGCTGATGTACCTTTACATTATTCCCCAAACTGCCCAGCAAAGACAATAAAGATGCCTTCATTTCCTGGGGTGCACTTTTTAAAAACCGAGACCGCATGCTGGCTGTGAATTCCTCCATGTCTGGACCTTCCCAGTTATCCTTGTTTAATCCCACCACACAACCCATAACTCTAATGCGGGTAATAGCATCCCTCGGTTTTGACCAGGGTAAAATGGGCTCAATGTCATTGCTAGATGGGAAGGCCACAATTATGGCATGCCGCACCATATCAAATAATGAAAAATTACCTCCAATCTCCCTCACCCTCCGTAATACCTGCATGAGCTGTGGATGCAGCGTCAGCTGCCCCATACATAATGCTTCCCTTGCATTCAACTGCACACTGTCAGCTCCTCCATCCCACATGCGCAATAACCATTCTCCCACATTTTCACCAACTTCATGCTTATACACCTTTGCCAGCTCCATGAGCTCTGTTTGTGTGTAACTTTTTACCACTTCATTCATCTCTTCATGTACACCATTTCTCAAACCATGCGCTCTATCTTGTAGTCTCCTTTTCCGCTGCTGTGTAATGATAGGACGGGCTTGTTGCCTGTCCACATCATTATCATCATCAGAAAAGGATACATACTCATCATCAGATGACTGTAGCGGTGCTTCAGGATCCCATATGGGGTTTGCAACCATTGCTCGCACTTTACTTACAGGCACTGGCTTTTTTCCTTTCTGTGACCTCCTGCGGTTAATCTTGCTTACCACTAAAGTAGTACACTTTTCTTCTAGGGCAGCCACCTGGCATGCATTACTACGCATACATTCTTTAGTCATAACTAATAAATCTTTTACATCCTGCAACTCTTTCTCGAGCGCTTTATTTCTTTGCACCTCGCGGCTAAGGGCCTGCACAACTATCCACCCTGTGGTGGCAGCGGCTTTCCGCACTTTTTTGGAATATACTCCCAGGTCTAACCGTAATGCTTGAGCACCAAGTTCAGTACCAGCATCAGGATAGACAGGAGCTGCATACTTGATCAGCTCCTCAGCAATGGGTTTCCAGTTTTCTAAACTGGCCCACAATGGAATTGTCCCATACTTAGACGCCTCCTTCCCTCCTGCTCTATTACTTTTTTTAAACAGAGTAAGCATCTTTACTCTCGGGGGAACACAAAAATGCAAATATACCAATCAAAGACAATGCTTGTTAACTATATCTCTTTTCACTGTGCAACGTGACTGTGCTATAGGCTTATTCAATCTATACACACATTCAAATATTCTATATTTAGTGATTGTGCAGTATCCTGTTCACAGCGCCAGTTGTAATGGTAAATTAAGTAATTTCTTTATATTTATGAAGTTCTGAATTTCATAAATATGAAATAATACCACAAATAAAATAATAAAAGGTATACTGGTCAATCACATAAATATTAGTGAATATCTTGAATGAACAGACAAGAGGCAAAGTTTTGATGAAAGTATAAAGAAAACTTTACTGGGAATACAATTATCAAGCACACAAAAAAACAAATACTTTTAAAAAACACACACTGCTATAAACAATACATTCAGGTAAGAAATCTACTTAGCTCTATTCATGGAGATTCAGCAGCTTACACAGGATAATTGAATCAGCATAACACACAGAACAATGAGGTGAGTTCCTTGCCACATGTTAAATGGATTTACATGGGCACCTCTAAAGACACCTGGCTTCTTCCGACCCAGTCATGAAACTGCTCTCAGGTTTCTGGTAACCCCTTGAATAACCTCCCATCTAGTATCCGCCCACAGAGGTAACATAACCAATACCTAATGGTCATCTCTAGGAGGCGGATACTACATGTGGTCATTTGTGAAAGGAAGTGACTTAAGAATTCTCAATACCTTCCTAAAGCACATGTCTCATTGACTATGCGGCAGCCATCTTTATTCACTCGACGTCACAGTGCTCACTAGGCCACCTATAGGTCACTTCCTCCCTAAAGCACACGTCTCATTGACTATGCGGCAGCCATCTTTATTCACTCGACGTCACAGTGCTCACTACACCCCCTATAGGTATCATAAGTTATTGCACATGAATGGGAACACAATAATAGAACATTTATCATTGCCCATAACCAATACACTCTGGAAAAACTTTTTAAAGCGGCACTGTCATGCCGAATCCCGTTTTTTTTTTTTAACCCCCTTCCCGCCTCCACTACATCCAATCGACCTCCTAGTCACCCCCAAATGCCCCTAAGTCCCCCACATTACCTCTTTTTAATTCTTTATCTTCTGCCCCGATCTATATTCAGGGCGCCGCCATCTTTGTGTGGGTAGGTGAAGTCCCTATGGGACACGTCATCTGCCCACACTACACAGACTGTGAGATTCCCGCACATGCCCAGTGAAACACCTGGACATGCGAACGGGAATTTCACCTATTCATTCATTCATAAGACAGACGAATGAATGAATAGAAAAAATCAGACGAACAAACTAACACTGAGTATCAGTGTTCGTTTGTTCGTTCAGTTTATTACAAGGAGGGAGCTACCGGCGTGCAGCTCCCTCCTTGTAATATGTAACTATAGAAGCGGCAGGGAGCAGAGCTCCCCACCACTTCATAAGCCCCCCAGGTCCCCCCCTCACTCTATGGGGGTCAATATGACCCCCATAATAGCACAAGGGAGATTAAAATCTCCCCAATGCCCCTACTCGCTATACCGCGAGTAGGGGCATGTCCACTAAACAGTGAGCAGCCTGTGGCTGCTCACTGTAAAAAAAAATGGTAATAAGTGGGGGGGGAGCCAATGTCCTCCCCCCCCGGCCCCCACCCCTGCGCGGTGGGTGGGGGCCCTAATAAAACAATAAGGGGGGGGACCTACTGTCCTCCCCCTGGCCCCCACCCCTGCGCGGTGGGTGGGGGCCCTAATAAAACAATAAGGTGGGGGGGACCTACTGTCCTCCCCCCCGGCCCCCACCCCTGCGCGGTGGGTGGGGGCCCTAATAAAACAATAAGGGGGGGGACCTACCGTCCTCCCCCCCGGCCCCCACCCCTGAGCGGTGGGTGGGGGCCCTAATAAAACAATAAGGGGGGGGACCTATTGTCCTCCACCCCTGCGTGGTGGGTGGGGGCCCTAATAAAACAATAAGGGGGGGACCTATTGTCCTCCCCCCCGGCCCCCACCCCTGCACAGTGGGGGCCCTAATAAAACAATAAGGGGGGACCTATTGTCCTCCCCCCCGGCCCCCACCCCTGCGCGGTGGGTGGGGGCCCTAATAAAACAATTAGGGGGGGGACCTATTGTCCTCCCCCCCGGCCCCCACCCCTGCGCGGTGGGTGGGGGCCCTAATAAAACAATAAGGGGGGGGACCTACTGTCCTCCCCCCTGTCCCCCACCCCTGCGCGGTGGGTGGGTGCCCTAATAAAACAATTAGGAGGGGGACCTATTGTCCTCCCCCCGGCCCCCACCCCTGCGCAGTGGGTGGGGGCCCTAATAAAACAATTAGGGGGGGGACCTATTGTCCTCCCCCCCGGCCCCCACCCTGCGCGGTGGGTGGGGGCCCTAATAAAACAATCAGGGGGGTAGGTAGGGGATAGAATGTTTTGGGTGGGGGTGACTAGGGGCTTGGGACCCCTAGTCATCTTGATGGGGGGGGTTCATTTAGGGCCCCCACCCACCGCGCAGGGGTGGGGGCCGGGGGGAGGACAATAGGTCCCCACCCTAATTGTTTTATTAGGGCCCCAACCCACCGCGCAGGGGTGGGCGCCGGGGGGAGGACAATAGGTCCCCCCCTAATTGTTTTATTAGGGCCCCCACCCACCGCGCAGGGGTGGGGGCCGGGGGGAGGACAATAGGTCCCCCCCCCTAATTGTTTTATTAGGGCCCCCAACCCACCGCGCAGGGGTGGCAGCGGGGGGGGAGGACAATAGGTCCCCCCCTAATTGTTTTATTAGGGCCCCCACCCACCGCTCAAGGGTGGGGGCCGGGGGGGAGGACGGGAGGTCCCCCCCTTATTGTTTTATTAGGGCCCCCACCCACTGCGCAGGGGTGGGGGCCGGGGGGGGAGGACAGTAGGTCCCCCCCTTATTGTTTTATTAGGGCCCCCACCCACCGCGCAGGGGTGGGGGCCAGGGGGGGAGGACAGTAGGTCCCCCCCCTCCTTATTGTTTTATTAGGGCCCCCACCCACCGCGCAGGGGTGGGGGCCAGGGGGGAGGACAGTAGGTCCCCCCCCATCTTTAACCCCTGCGCAGGGGGGGGGGGGGTGTTTATTAGGTTTTTTTTTTTTACAGTGAGCAGCTGCTCACTGCTTACTAGACATGCCCCTACTCGCGGTATAGCGAGTAGGGGCATATTATTTACTAATACTAAGTAATCTTTACTTAGTATTAGTAAAGTTGGCTGAAAGACCAATTCAGGTCTTTCAGCCTTTTAGTAGATAGCTCCCTGATACCGTGGGAATTAGGGAGTTATCTACTAAGCGGCTGCAAGATGCAGCCGCGTCAATGAATAGGATCGGAGTTTCATTCATTAGAATGAAATCCCGATACAAACAAAGTACCGAATTGCATTCTAACACCAATGGAGAAACTCTTCTCATTCTGTTAGGATGCAATTCGGCAGTTTTGCCGGCGTTCTGTCTAAGTGACAGGACGTTCGGCAATACTGACAGGAAGCATTGTGGGAACAGGGAGGAAAGCTAGGGATCATGGGAAAATTGCTCTGACCAGCGGAAATGAAGCACACTTTGCTCCTCCGCTGGTCTGAGCTGGTCAAGCGGAGAAATCCTCCATAAGACAAAGAGTCCCTACTTTGTCTTATGATTTTAAAGAAAACTAAAGAAGACAGGAAGAAAAGAATAACAGATCCCGAGAGAGGGGGAGAAGAGGAAGAGATTGAGGAAAGGTAAGTTCGGCATGACAGTGCCGCTTTAAGACAGAGTTTCCTCATGTATCTATTGAGGTCTATAAACGTATCAAATTTGTTAATATTGCAACTAGGTGCAAATTTTAATCCTATTGTAAGGACTCTTACATGATCCTTATTTAAACATTTATTTGATAAGTTAAATATTTTTATAGATTCCGTTTTCTCAGGTTTATCCTCAATAACAAACTCTCTTGGTCTTCTTCTTTTCCTTTCGTCCTCTGGTTCCTCTTCCATATGTCGCCTTTTCAAAGGGGAACGTTGAGTTCTTATAAATGTAGTGTGCTAGTTGGGAGTTTCTAAAAAAGCTAAATATAAACTACAAATAAGATGAAGCTGTGAATAGGATAACTGGACAGAAATGGTAGGGGTTAACCCATAGAAATAAATGGAGAACAAAAAACTGGACTGTCCAGTGACCAAGGTGTATGATTAAAAATTAACTTTTAATGAGTACTATATATAAGAGCTGGAAAATTACCTAGCTCTAAACAAACACCATATAAAATAAATCAGTGAGGAAAAGGGGGGAACAGAGAGAATTAAAGGAACACTATAGTCACCTTAATTACTTTAGCTAAATAAAGCAGTTTTAGTGTATAGATCATTCCCCTGCAATTTCACTGCTCAGTTCACTGTCATTTAGGAGTTAAATCACTTTGTTTCTGTTTATGCAGCCCTAGCCACACCTCCCCTGGCTATGATTGACAGAGCCTGCATGAAAAAAAAATAGATGTAATTTACCTTAAATAATTGTATCTCAATCGCTAAATTGAACTTTAATCACATACAGGAGGCTCTTGCAGGGTCTAGCAAGCTATTAACATAGCAGGGGATAAGACAATCTTAATTAAACAGAACTTGCAATAAAGAAAGCCTAAATAGGGCTCTCTTTACAGGAAGTGTTTATGGAAGGCTGTGCAAGTCACATGTAGGGAGGTGTGACTAGGGTTCATAAACAAAGGGATTTAACTCCTAAATGGTAGAGGATTGAGCAGTGAGGCTGCAGGGGCTTGTTCTATACACCAAAACTGCTTCATTAAACTAAAGTTGTTCAGGTGACTAGAGTGTCCCTTTAATAGAAGAAATAACACTAAATATTGTCCCTACTGTACTGTTAAATCAGAACGGGTATCTCTTATATCCTAGGTGCAGAAAAGCACTATACTGTTAGACTGCAAGATGATACAAAACTGCGATGTAATTGTAACATAAGATCATCCAAACAGTGTGTCAGAAGGAAAGGAGAAACAGTATCCGTACTGCTGTGTAGTTTAAATATAGTGTAGAGGCAATACTAATTCCAAGGCAAATGCTGGGTCTGACTATACTCCGTGCAGACAAGCTGCCGTGGGAATAGCTGTATAGTTGATAAACACACTTCAGTCATTTGTCTGGAAAAAACATCAAAGTAAAAAATATAGCCCAGGTTATTATAGATATCGGACCAGCAAAGAAAGAAAAAGATAGTCCTGACTAAATATATTTCTGATCTGACCTGAACTAGCTAGTAATAATGTAGCTAATACTAGAAAGAGTACGGTTTTAGTAAAAAGAATATCTTACTATAATTCTTAACCGTAGGTAGGCTAGAGATAATTGCCCCAACCTAAGTAAATAACAAGTAGCTAAACTAGAAAAAAACGTCCGAAAAGGATAAGTCTAAGCAATACTGAGCTTCTAGTATCCGACGTCTAACTATCAGAGTGAACTAATCTGTAAGCTGCAATAGCAGAGTGTCCGACCTCGAGACGCCTGAGACTAGAGGAATATAACCAAATCCTGGAAACACATAAAATGCTCACTACAATCAGTCAAGTAAAGTAATCTAGCTACAGAGAGAAAAAGCCATGACGCGCGTTTCGCCTGTGAGCGGCTTTTCAAGGGGTCTAATGAAATGTTCTCCGCTAAGAAAAACGAACCGCAAGCGAAACCGGAAGTGCATATGGTGTTCCATACGATACCGGAAGTGAAGCGGTGGAACGCATAAACCCGGAAGTTGCAGATGGTGAAAGAGATATCATCGGGTCTGATGGCAAAGGGGGCGGGTCCTAAATACCCATTTTTCCGCGCCAAAAGGCTTTTAAATGTATGGACATTTTTTAATATTGTGAACTGCACCTGAGGAAGATGAGATTAATCGTTGAAACGCGTTGTGCTGACATTGATGCTGATTTTACAGGACCTTAATGTAAGGTTTTTTATTTATTTGTAATAAATGTGTTTTTTACTCTTCTAATTTGATGTTTGCTTGCTCCATAATTCATATACTCTGAGGACCAAGCTTCATCTCTGGGAGTAACTTCAGGACCAAATTACATCTTAAAGGGACATCACCTGAACCAGTTTTTATACAAGATCTGACAAATGCTTATGACCCTCAAAGATTTAATGATATTGGGGTATTTATCTCCTTTATTTTTACTACACATTCACTGATTGTGTTTGTATTCTCTAAAGACCTGTGGGTCTTGTACATGCGCTGCACACTATTTTTGTTCTTTGTATTTATGTTTCTGTGGGTTTCATGTGATTGCACCCACTAGTGTGTTCTAGCTGCCACTCATTTTAGCGCCACAAATTGCATCTTTTTCTTTGCTCCATTTTAGTTAAACTTTATTAGCTTGTCCTGCATCTTGACCTAAATGGTTTTCATTATTTTGCACTTGCCTTCCATTTGGACTTGTATAGCGTGATATCCTCCCCCTGTTACCCTTCCCCGAATTAACCCTGTATGTTCTGCTTTATTAGCCTGTTTGGTTTTCTGTTGCTGGCACCTTTTCTTTCCTATGCTTTACTCTGGTCTCACGTTTTTTACAGCGATCGCAGTATTTTACCGCGAGCACCCTTTTATTCACTGGTGCTGGGACTTCAGGGCAGGTCTCTGGGGGTCAGGGGGGGGGGACTCCCTTCCATACCGGCGGGCTGCGATCGTATCCTCGATCGCGGGCCACACGTCACTTTTGCGCGCGAACGTCGGTCATCTTGAATCTCGCGGCACCCGCGAGATTCACGTCGGCCATGTCGTTTAGCCAGTTTCGTGATTCCCACGAACTGGCAGCTAGATCTGTACTGTTTAAAATATGTTTCCTGCGAAATAAAAGTTTTACAAGTACTTTTGAGCTCAATACTAATACATATCACGGGCATGTGGAATAAAGGTTTTATATGTACCTTGTCTGGAATATTATGAATGGACTGTTCACTGCTGAGCTCTATACTGTCATATTTCATTGGCATGTGAAATAAAAGTTTTATATGTAACTCTGCATGAATATGTAGGACTGATCCCTGCTGTGTGCATATAGTGGATGCAGTACTCATGTCTGCTGGCAGTTTGCTCTATTCTGTTCTATACAATTGTCATGTTGAATAACAGTCTTATTGTACGTCTGGAGGATTATGAATGGACTGTTCCCTGCTGTGTGCATATAGTGGATGCAGTACTCATGTCTGCTGGCAGTTTGCTCTATTCTGTTCTATACAATTGACATGTTGAATAACAGTTTTATCGTACGTCTGGAAGATTATGAATGGACTGTTCCCTGCTATTCTATGTTATTCTATGTTTCTATTATATTTAAAAGAAGAAAAACTATCACAACAAGAGGACAGTCTTAAATTAGAGGGACAAAGGTTTAAAAATAATATCAGGAAGTATTACTTTACTGAGAGGTAAATGGATGCATGGAATAGCCTTCCAGCTGAAGTGGTAGAGGTTAACACAGTAAAGGAGTTTAAGCATGCGTGGGATAGGCATAAGGCTATCCTAACTATAAGATAAGGCCAGAGACTAATGAAAGTATTTAGAAAATTGGACAGACTAGATGGGCCGAATGGTTCTTATCTGCCGTCACATTCTATGTTTCTATGTTTCTGCTGTGGGCATATAGTGGATGCATTACTCAATCTGCTGGCAGGGAAATTAAATAGAGCTGATAACTTACTCAGCTCCCTACTCCCACTGGACCTCACAACCACTGGATACACTCCTTCCCCACAGCGATACACCTCCCAGGACACAGTAGTGGAGGTACATAACGGAGTGATTAACAGGGGTGACCCCCCCTTACGCTGGGTGACCTCCAAGCGTGGCAGACACCTCTCCAAAGTGACATTGTGGTACAGGGGTGACCCCCCCCCCCTTATGCTGGCTGACCCCCAATCGAATCTGGTTCCTGTCCTAGTGACATTCATATACTGGGGTGAACCCCCCTACGCTGGTGCTGCCAATTCTCCACAGTACTATATCCCATAAGGGTGACCCCTTGGATAATTTGGAGGCTACCATACCTCCCCATACACAGGCTACGTCCCGACATTACTGACCGCTCATCCCAGTCTTATTGAGGGTGACCCCCTCCTGAGACCACTCCCAGGAAATCTAAGTGGTACTGATTGAAACAATTCTGGGTGACCCCTCCAGTCGTACGTGGAGGCCCACTAAGTAGCAATAAGTGTACTACCGTACCTGACACCTGTTCGGTACCCCACAGACCGAAAGAGTGTCCCAACATGCCATAAGAGACATACATACAGGGGTGACCCCCCTACGCTGGGTGACCCCCAAGCGAGTCTTACTCCGGTGCTAGTGGCATAGGTACCGGGCGGGGTGACCTCCCGCGCCCTTTTTAGGGCTTCTACCTTCAGAGTACGCTCTGTCATTGTATGCACATACCAGGGCGCACTAGATGCATGTATTCCGACACCTCTATGCTTCAACTAGGGGATCCGTACGCCCTTTCATTAACTGAGAAGGAGAACTCACAGTGCTGCCCAAACTCCACAATTCTAGGCCATATAAGGATGAACCCCTTGGATTATACATATTGAGGCTTTCACGTCTCCCATACTCGGGCTACGTCCGTTCATCCTGGTCTTACTGAGGGTGTCTTCATTCTCAGACCACTCCCCGGATCCTGCGAAAGTGGTACTGATTGATCGAAATTCTGGGTTACCCCAGAGGCCCACTGAGTGGCAATAATTGTACTGTTGTACGATCCTGTCTCCCACAGACCGAAAGGGTGTGAACCAACATGTCGGACTTCCCTCAATATCCCCGATTTTCAGACAAGGATTAAGGCTGCCACGGCAGCTTTGGGGGAAGAAGTCCTCTCCAATATGCTGGCTAACAACCCATCCGACAGAGCGGGTGCAACGGCACCAATGGAAGCTAGATATACCGACTACGTTAGGTCGGACACCTTATCATCTAAACACCATTGGAAGGGCTCCAACGCGGCTTCTCCAAAGGGGAAAGGGAACACCCCGACTTAGCATAGCCGTCTCTCAGAATGTCCTGTCCATTAATCATCTCAGGCTCCATCATCAGGGGACGAGGACTTCATCCCTCCCCCTTCTCTGGAGATCATGAAAGAATGGAGAGCAGAAGAGTCTCCATCTGAAGAGGTGACAAGACCCGCCTAGCAAGAAAGGTTTTTCTTTGGCACACTGAACACTCTTGTTTTGACTCACGCACCATCCGACACCCAGGGTCATCCGAATGGGGTTTACCGGAGCACTGGGCACACTTTGCTCACTTCTGGCTCAGGAGGTCTATGGGAAAAGAAGTCAGAGACAAGCTCAGGGTAGAATGCCCACGCCCTCAATGCTCGAACAAGATAGTCCTCACCATGGAGCTCGGAATCACTGTGGTGATATTTATGTCCCGATCAGGCCGGGGCCCATGTAAAGGTGTAGGAGAAGGACTCAAAACGAGTTAGGATGAAATACTGGACATGATCAGCCCCGGGAAAAAATTCTATACCTTACGGACCTGACCCCACCCAAGACTCACCTCTAGAAGCTCACGATGTGAGGGAAAGGGTGCAAAGGGCAATAAGTAGGTTGGGAAACACAGGCAGACAGGTGCACAGAACAGCGCAAAGCAGCCCGATTAAAGATGGATATCAAACTATTGAAGTAAGGGATGAAAGAGCGAGGACCTCAGGCGGTTGGACTATTGTTTGGAGAACCATTTATCTCAGCAACAGTTTGGTAGTAAGGAAGAAGACAGGAGACTATCGCCCAGTCATCAACCTATGCCAACCCAATGGTTTTGGGGCGTACCGACAACTCAAGAAGGAAGGTATCCATCTCTTAGGGGATCTACTCCTCGAAAGGGGTTCGCAAGGTTGGATTTGAAGGGCACTTACCTACTGGTTCACATGGTGCCTCATGAAGTTTCTGAAGCCGATCACGGCACACTGAAGAGCAAAGGGCACTGTCGCATACCTAGACGACTTACTGACCTTTTGCAAATCCAATTCCTGACTACGTTTACCGGAGAAGATTTATGTTTGCAGTTTCGGGAATTGTTGGGATTCATAGAGAACAGAGAGGAGTCGGTTCGATCCTAGTTCCGAGTGATTCAGTTCCTCTACTTCGGAATAGATTCCACCTTGGGCGGATGACACCTTCCCACATCATTGATAGCGACGATTCGTAAGGAAATTTGACGGGTACGGCGGAAAGGCACCATAACCCTTTGACTATTTCCCAGGACCGCTTCACTACCGGGCCAGACAGCGTCTGAAAGCTCACTGCCTGAGATCCGGACACACCTATGAAATTGGGATCAGAATAGCGAAGACTTCTATAGTACTCATTACCGCGGTAAAGGAGTCAAGCGTGGCACCCAGAATGGTTGTCCTTAATCGGGATCATCCTCTGCTCCTTCAGTTTTAACTTGCCTTCGGGCAGATCCAAAAGGAGAACATCATCCATTGATAATGCTGGAGCGTCTGGAGTTGGTGGATTGGTGTCTTTCAGGGGAGACTGGTATGTCAAGGGACTATCGCAACCAACTAGAGACCTATTATGGGACTCATGGACACCAGGATGCCCGGCATTGATATCCATGGACCTTTAAACCTGCTTTATGACATCTTCATATGGGCACAATGCAGTATCTGTAAAGTCTCTATTGTGGTAAGTGTAGGGATAAATACATGGAGAAATGGAGCTTTACTCACAAGATGTTAGTATTATCTTGTATTTCATTAAATGCTTTGCTTGTGGGTTGCATCAGTATACCCTGTACATTTATTTTTGCATCATTGCCACCTATTTATGCTTCCATCTGTATTATATTGCTAAAATGAAATAATGGTTGTGGCAGAATTATTGGGACATTTTTTGCATATACTTTTTATACTGCAGTATCTCCCTCTACATTCTGTATGTGCAAATTAAAGTATACATAGAAAACATTACACTATTCTAGAAAAATTTGCCCTGTACTTTTATCACGGTAGAAAGTGACTGAGGTGGCTGTCTGGATAAGCTTTTAAAGAGCACCTGAATATTTATAAAAAAAACTTTCCTTGGGCATTTTTTCACAAATGAACTAAGTGAGCATGTACACAGAAGTAAAAAAAAAACAGACTTAGAGGATCCTGCAAGACCAAGGAAACTTTCACAGGTAATCTCTTGCATGAATAAAAGTTGCCATAGGCATCTTTTGCACAAGATCATGTCTGTTCCCATCAGCCATTGTGACCAAGAATGGGCAATTAAATCAGACTGTCAAAATACCTCCTAGAATGATTCAAGTCCTTGTAGTGATAACATCTTCCTTAACTATCTTGACAAATACAATACACTACAGCTGGTCCACTCTGTTAGAGGACTACCTCTTTACACACTTCATTAATCCCTGTGACAGTAACTCCTCTTGAAGACTAGATATACAGAGATACAGGCAGCTATTCAACAGGGCTCGATTGCGTACCCTTAAAATACTATACCCTTCAACTCCTATGTTCGGGTGTGATGGCTTAGAATTTACTGAATAGCCTTTGATGACTTTGCATATTCAGGCTGCCTGTCATTAGGGTATAGGATTTCTGGCAAACTGTAATGTGACCAATATGTTTAAACATTATGGGTCCCAACTGCTTTTCTATTTCTTGGTTGATATTGTCTATCCATTTGTGTCAAAAGGCACACTAAAACTGAAATAAATAATAAAAAATAAAAAAAAGATAGGTAGACTACAGAAATACCAAAATGATAGGCAGAACTGAATAGAAGACAAAGACACAACACAGAGCTGGGCAGAATAAGGAGATACTCATCAACATCTTACACAACTAGGATCACTGTGATGGATTCAAGAGCTGCAATACAGAGATACCCACACAGTAACTTTGTATAATGATCCAACTCTCTAGAACACTAGCTATTATCTAGCCTTCACCGAGTCCTGCTATAACCGCTTCAAGTGCATATTTCTGATATTATGAAACATGTCCGAAGCTACTCCTGACTCACTATAAGCTCTCATCCCACAGTTCTTTATTTTTGGTTTCAATTCACATAAAAAGCGAAAAACACAGTTGTAAAAGGTAAGGTAATTGTGCGCATAAAGTCAGGTACCTCGTTAAGTACAGTACATGAACCGAATATTTTTTCTTTGTTTTTTTATAACATCTCAAGCTTAGTACTCATTATTAAAACTGATAGGGGTCATCCGACTAAAAGTCACTGTGGGTGATCAGTGCCTAGGTTTCACATTCTATAATGGAGGTGGTCTACGTTTGTACTGCCTGAGACAGACCAGTACAGCTATCTATACGTGTGTTACTGCATAAAGGCACGGGATTATTTAGGTTGAATAACCTATAAAGCTGAGGGTGGACAGGGAGTAAGTACCCCATGCATTAAAACAAAAGCTGAACACAAAACAAAAGAAACGTTAAAGTGAACAAAGTATGAGCACAGTGTGCCCCAATAAGTGAGTCAGATCGTGTCCGCTGCAGGAGGGTCCAGAGGGTCTTCCTGGGAATGAACGGTGTCACGGTCGCTGCGTTCCACCTGTGGGGTGTTTGACCTGCTGCACAGAGCCCTTTGTTTGCCAGAGAGTCCAGAGGTATGTTCAGAGAGGTTAACAGAGCCATTGTTTCTGTCATGTCGTGTATCCTGTGTTTACCTTATCCTTGAGGACCAGGAGCGTATGTGCTAAGTGCCATCGGTATTGAATTTGATGTTTTCAGAGCAAAGTCGGGAGGGAAGCTAGTGTACGCCTTCACACCATAATGCCACCTGAGAGGTCTGCATAGAAAGTGAGAGACATAGCCTCATGGTCACAAACTGCTGCGCTCACTGAAGGCGTGGCCTTATGTTGGAAGCGGACGACCAAAAGGTCTCTGGGTGTCTCACCAGGAGCTTTGGGCGACTTGGGGACACAAAATAATCCCTCCAGACCCACTGCTTTTCCCCGTCTTGGGGGCAGTAGCACAGCAAACAAGTGTTTTAGGAGATGGGGCAGCTCTGCAGATGGTATATCCTCCCTGATGACTGATTCAGATTCGTTCTGCGCCTCATGTCTTCAATCTCTGCAAATCGTCAGTCATACCTTTCGTTTTGGTTCTGCAGGTCTTTGATCTTCTGCTGTAGTGAGGTGAGTTGTTGGCCTTGCTCCCCAGCAGTGGTCTCCAGGGTCCCCATTCTGCTGGACAGTCCCCGGATGTCTGTGCGGATTTTGGCAGTGTCTGACAGAATAGTGGCCTGGAGTTCAGCCAGTAGTGTCTTTAGGACTGTTGTGGTCACCGGAGTGGAGTCGGGGTTCACAGGTGCTAGAGGTTGAAATCTTTTGAAAACTCTGAGTAGGCCTCTGGGTAGGCGGCCATCTTGGGCCCAGCAGCGTTGCTTGCTTGGCGGACAAGATTCTCTATGTGCAGTCCTGGTCGCGGCTTGTTCCGCCTTTAGCTTTTTCTCTGCCTGTTTCAATTCCCCGACGTTAGGAGGGACCGTCAGGGCCTGCAAGTTGGGTTTTTGGGCAGTGAAAAGGGCAGAAATAACCCCAATTGCACAGAGCTTACTCGGATCGTGTCTGCTCAGCTTGAGTGCTTAGCTCTGCCCCTCATCACACAGTGATAAAGCAGCAGGATACTCTGCACAGGGTTAAAGTAGCAGGATAGACTTCTTATTACCTGGGCAGCTTCCAATTGTTCCTGTAATGTTTTGCAATTGTCTCATCTATTGTTACATTTACCCCTTTATAATATTGTAAACCGCTGTGAAATAAATTCGCGCTATATAAATGCCAATGATAAAACATGGTGCCAGTAAGTAGCTGATATGGTTAAAAGAAAGCAACATTCATTACAAATTGAAACAGATTAAAATCAGCTCAGCTCTCACTCACAGCCCATCCTGCAGTGTGCAGATTCTTTTCAACTAGTCACAGCATGAGTGTCTCAGCACTTTAAAAAAAAAAAAAAAAAAAAAAAAAAGATGGTGGACACTGCTGCTAAGCCTACACTATGCACTGTGCAGTAGGAGTTATTAAATCCATTTGTGAATAGGGGTCAGTGTCTGATTGCAGACTGAGCATATAGATGGTGCTCCTCAGTAATACCCAAATTCAAGCACCTAACTCGAGATAAGCCACTAATTTAAGCAGCTATCCTGCTTTTACTGGGAATACTCTCTTTCCCTTCTGGTTCAACTTTTACTGGAATTGTTGGGTGTTCCTGGAGTTTGTGCGGCCATCGGACATACCTGAAGTTGGGGAAGCAATCGATCCACCACTGACTTTGTCCAACTATTCATCTGGGCTATATCCCCTCCCCAATCTGGACTGGCAGGTGTCATCCCAGTACCTTACCTTGACTCTTCTGAGAGACTATTTCTGCTGCACAAGGCCACGTTTCCAGGATGGCTGCCATAAGACGCATTACTCTCATTACTCTAACCCCAAGCATTTGACCAGCTCTGCCTACAGTTTTGGGCTAAACTTTGCAAATAAGCAGCTTGTGCCATCACCCCTTCAGCATTGCTCACACCATTGGAGGGCCTTAAATCGATGCCATCGAGTGTATGCTGTTGGACTCTCTTGAAACATTAATTTCTGCAAGTAGCTGAATCAGTGAGCAAAACTTGTGAGCTCTAGTTGAGGCCTAGGCAGATGGAATGGACACACTACTGGGACTGTGCCTGTAACCGGAGCGGATACTCCCCAGCAAGGGAATTGGCTGAGTACATCTGTGGACTGTGAGCTTAGTGGAGTTCTCTTTGGCACTATATAATTTTGCGGTTCCTTTAATACTCCTCCTTTGAATAATATTTAATCTTATCATTCCATGATGGCGGTCTACCTGTTTGCCACTCAGTGGTTCTTTAGTCTCGGTGTTCAAGTAGTTATAGCTCTTATCTCTTCACAAAATAACTTACATTTAATCCATCTGTGGCTACCTGACTTACATGTTCTACGCACATGATACTTTATTATTTAAGTGTATTTGTACTGTTATGCAAGATTATAAAAATCTAAAAAGGAAAACTATTAGTGACTACCAGCATAATGCTGTCAGAAATGTGTAATATACACAAACACACACGAATGATAACAATGGGAATGATGACATTTAACTCCTTGTGCCAAAGCACAGGTTTCTTGAAAAATAGCTCATTGTAGCAATGGCGCACACCATCCACTAATGCATCATTAAATGTATCTTCAATTCGAGTTTATTTTAAACTCTAAAAAAACAAAACAAAAGAAAATGCACAAAATGGAAAGAAAGCACACCTCAGTACTGGATACAAAAATAGCCTCCATGTGTCTTCAAGAGTTGTGGAAAAATGTCAGATTTATGTAGAAGTGTTTAACAAGGAAAATTGGCAAACATTCGTCTCAAACATTATGTGAATGCATTTAACTTCATCACGAACAGCAGCAAAATTCCAAGTATTTTTTTTTTATTTACTGGACAAACATTTGTGTGGTACAAAAACCAAAAAACATTGACTTTACATGATATACAAATATGGTTGGTGATACATTTGTGCCCCCTCTCATAAAAACAAAAATCCCCCAGGAATTTTACAAAAAATGCACACAAACCTAAACTGGAATGAGGTGAATAGAACATAAAAATACAAAATTAACACACATTTGACGTTATTTAATTAATTTCACTTCATTTTTGTGGATTATGAATTTTAGATATTGCATGATTGAAAATTATAAACACCATCTAAAGAAAATATCTATTTAAAACACAGTTTCCCTCAAGATAGAAGCGCATAGATTTAATCTGAACGTCAAGAAGAACATACATCAATACTACTGTGGTATGCCCCCAGCATTATTGACTCAATATTGGTATATTAATATATAGCAAACCTGGATTGATGTCAGAGGATACATTTGTGATCCTTATTACAAAAGGAATAACACACTAACTAAATAACTACTTTTGAGAAGAATCACCTGAGCACATTGCAATATTAAATACATTTCTAAAAAAACTAGTAGAAATCTTCCTCTGCTTTGCCAGTTGTTGATGTATTCTGAATTTGCTGTTGCTTCTTGTACAACTCTGCAACCTGTGAATTATAAAATGATTGTCAATGTGAAAAGATTAAGATAAAAACATCTTAAATAATGTCAAGGATTAGAATAGAATATATGAGTTTAGATGATAAACATTGAGGTTAGTGCATGCTTCCAAAAAACATTAAAATATTAACTAAATTACACATTTCAGACGTGAAAATGTCCAATTCTGTCAAAGCAAAGCGACAAAGAAATATGCCAGTATGCTGTATAAGAAGTCACTAAGCATAGAATAAAAGGAAAATAAAAACAAGCAGGGATCCTCGGGGCCCCTAGTAAGTATTTAATATTGTATACATCCCAGTTCCCTCACACCCGGCAAGGTGTCTCAGAAGCATGTAGTGTTTATTAAAGCCAAAGGATAGTTCATCATAATAAAGAGGGACTGTGGATGAATTGTCTGCTATGGATAACAATTCAGTGCTGATTTGTATTCGCACACTATCTGGCTAAGTTTGTGTATAAATATATATGCATATAAATGTCTTCTGAACAATTGATATGTTCTGATTAAAGGGACACTGTAAGCACCCAGACCACTTCAGCTCATTGAAGTGGTCTGGATGCTAACTCCCATCACCCTTAACTCTAAAGTAGTAATTATTGCCGTTTTGCCAAATTTGCCAAATTTGTTTTCGTGGCACTATAGTGCCCTGAGGGTGCCTCCACCCTCAGGGTCCCACTCCTGTGGCGCTGAAGGGGGAGGAAGGGGTTAATCCCTTACTTCTTTTCCAGCGCCGGGAATCTCCTCCCTCTTCAGTCATCGGCTGAATGCGCATGCCAGTCCATAGGAAAGCATTCTCAATGCTTTCCTATGGACGCTGGCGTCTTCTCACTGTGAAAATCACAGTGAGAAGCACGGAAGCCCCTCTAGCGGCTGTCAATGAGACAGCCACTAGAGGCTGGATTAACCCATAGTCGTCAGAGCTGGCCGCGGGTCTCGCGAGATTTACACTGGGAAGCTGGAGGAGCTGCACGGAGGTGAGTAAACGCTTGCTGCCTGCCGCCCCAGGACCGCCGGGCTTGTAATGAGCCCGGCGGTTGGTATTATCGGAGCATATTTATTCGAGTATAACAAGCACCCCTAATTTTAGATTAAAAATCGGTATAAAATTTTATACCGATTTTTAATCGAAAATTAGGGGTGCGCGTTATACTCGAATAAATACGGTACCTGAAACTTCTGAACACTAGTGTATGTACTCACTTACTGCCCAATGTTACTCTGCATACACCTTTGTTTCTCTATGTTAGATTTTTGTTAAACAGTGATTCAGCCATTATATCTCAGTTCCAAATTGTAAAGACAGACCGTGTCAGAAAGAGGTTTACTACCCAATTTCTATTAATTATGGTCCCTGACCCTCATTCAACTATTTGTAACATTTAAGAATGTAATTTGGTCAGCATGCAGGCTTATACAATGGCGCCTCATCAGGGCCAGATTAAAAGCCTAGTGGGCCTGGAGCTGACAATTATGATGGTCCTAATTACAGAATCTTATCGACCAAAAACACTAAAACAATCATACCTCCCAAGCGTCATGTATCAGATGGAGATGGTGATGGAGTGAAACTCAAAACATGTATATAAGAAAACACATACCCTATCCTAATCTCTCTCTAATTTATGCTTTCATCTTTCAAGTAAATCCATACCTCCAAACACCAGTGTCCAGTGAAGCAGGAAGTCAATGGGCAGGGTAAAAAGGTGTGCCACTGGCGCGAATCACGTGACCAGACCTGCCAAAAGGGGTGATCATGCCTTAAAAGGGGGCATGTTTGTCCAAAGAATTGGAAGGCCAGCCTGGCATGAATGCATGTCAGGCTGCCTGCCAATCATGCAGGCTGTCCATATAGCTACTATGCAGGCATCACCCTGAGCTTGACATAAATGCATCAAATGGTGCGCCTAGTCCACGCTTTCTAAGGACTGTCCCCTAGCACTCACATGTCCACTTGTCTCCTTACCTTCTTACTAGCAGGCAGAAGTTCCTGGTATATAGTCTGGGACAGAGTAAAGGTGTATGTAGTGAGTGTAGAAGAAAGGGGGCATGCCACAGTGTTAGAGAAACCAAAGTCTGTATTCCCTAAACTAATGTTATTGTCAGCCAGTCCACACCAGTTTTGTTGCCATACATCCATCTTAAGCTTCCAAACTTAAAGGGACACTATAGTCACCAGAACAACTACAGCTTATTGTATTTGTTCTGGTAAGTAGAATCATTCCCTTCAGGCTTTTTGCAGTAAAACTGTAATTTCAGAGAAAATAACTCCACTGGCCACTCCTTAGATGGCTGCAAGAGGTGCTTCCTGTGGCAGTACTGCATAGTGTGCAGCACTGCCATTCAGTGTCTCCACCCTCTGCATGCAGACACTGAACTTTCCTCATAGAGATGCAATGAATCAATTTAACTTTATGAGGAGATGCTGATTGGCCAGAGCTGTGTTTGACTTGTGCTGGCTCTGCCCCTGATGTGCCTAGTTGACAGTCTCAGCCAATCCTATGGGGAAGCATTGTAATTTGCTCAGACCACCACTTCTGATGAAGTCAGCAGAAGTTAGTTCAGAAGCAGAGCCAGCAGCTGCAGACTTGAATACAAGTAAGATTTTACTATATTTAAGGAGGCAAGAGGGGATCAGGGGAGCTAGATGGTGGTTTTTACATAATAGGGTCAGAAATACATGATTGTGTTCCTTACCCTATAGTGTTCCTTTAAGCAAGAGTATGTGGAGAGTAGTTAGGGTTGCCACCTTTCTTGGAAAAAAATACCAGCCTTAATCATTTGTATAATTAATTAGTTATGCGTGACATCACATGATGTATCACAAAGAGTGACATAAGAGAAAATTCTGTAAAATCACCAACAAACTACTCACAGTTTGTTTCTGCTATATAGATTAATTGCTCCCAGTGTCTCCCTGTCTCCCAGTGTCTCAGTCTCGCATGCCACCCAGTGTCTCAGTGTCCCTATGTATCACAGTGTCAGTGTCCCCATGTTGCCCAGTCCCCTAGTCTCCCAGTGTCTTAGTGTGTCCCCATGTCACTAGGATACCAGGGGACACAGTGAGACATGATGACACAGATCGGGGGACACTGGGAGACATGGGGGCACTAAGACACTTGAGGACACTGGGAGAAATGGGGACACAGACACTAGGGACACGGGCACTGGGAGGCATGAGAACACAGAGACTAGGGGACACTGGGAGGCATGGGAACACAGAGACTAGGGGACACTGGGAGACATGGGGGCACTTGGGGACACTGGGAGATATGGGGACACAGACACTAGGGACACTGGGAGACATGTGAACACTGGCTGGGAGACTGGCACTTGGGGACACTGGAAGACATGGGGACACAGACACTGGGAGACTTGGGGACACTAGGGACACAGATACATGGGGACACAGACACTGGGAGACTAGGGACACTGTGTCCCTAGTGTCTCCGTGTCCCAATGTCCCTATGTTTTACAGCATCCCGATGTGTCTCAGCTTCCACATGTCTCACAGTGTCCCCAGGTCTCCCTGCTGCCTTTCCCCCATCCCTCACTTACCTGAACTGTTGTCTGAACTCTGTGCTGTGTAGCTGCTCCCCCACGGATCAGTGAGTAGTAGAGAGAGGCAGGGATATGCTGTAACTTCCTATCCCTGCCTCTCTCCACATACAGTGACCCTTACTGGCCGTTGCTGGTATTGCAGAGTAATCTCCGTTTACACTGAGAAAAATACCTGCATTTGTATTGCCGGTATTACTGCAATACCGGCACGGCCAGGCAGCCTCAAATACCGGCTGTGCCAGTAAAATACCAATCAGGTGGCAAAACTAAGAGTAGTGTGTAAATAAATAAATAAATAAATTTTATATATATATATATATATATATATATATATATATATATATATATATATATATAAAATATTGTCCAATGCTTGCACTCCAGTAAAATTATCAGTATGGCCCGGTGCTTGTCAGCAAAAATAATAGATATAGAAATATGAAAAGCACTCCAGGGACTTCATATAGAGGGTGAAAAAATAAACAACTTTATTCAGCAACTGCCACGAGTGATCAACGTTTCAGTCCTATGTCAGGGCTTTCGTCAGGATACAACTGCAATACAAATGTAACAGAATAAATAACAAAATCAATCAAATACAGTACATTGTGTTCAGCTGAGACTTACCCATGATTCTATGTAAACCAGCTCCCTGGACGCCAAAAAAACGCGGGTAAAATTGACCCTGCTTCATGTATTCAGCAGCTGTAGTGTTGCTGCTGTGTAACCCCTGCGTTCCAGCGGTTACCAAGGAGATCGTCTGGAACGCAAGGGGGCGTGTGTTTACATGTAGTCATGGCGACCAGCCGATCGAGAATGCATAGCGATATGGTTCTCCATATTATGTAACTTTTGATATTAGGAAGTCCAGAAACAGTTAAATTGTGGAGTTATGTACCCTTTTGCCTCCCTTCATTTACTTCCCCCATGCTCTTGGTTAGAACATCTCCTTTAGAACCGATCGCATTCTTGATCGGCTGGTCGCCATGACTACATGTAAACACACGCCCCCTTGCGTTCCAGCCGATCATCTCCTTGGTAACCGCTGGAACGCAGGGGTTACACAGCAGCAACACTACAGCTGCTGAATACATGAAGCAGGGTCAATTTTACCCGTTTTTTTTTGGCGTCCAGGGAGCTGGTTTACATAGAATCATGGGTAAGTCTCAGCTGAACACAATGTACGGTATTTGATTGATTTTGTTATTTATTCTGTTATATTTGTATTGCACTTGTATCCTGACGAAAGTCCTGACATAGGACTGAAACGTTGATCACTCGTGGCAGTTGCTGAATAAAGTTACGTTTATTTTTTCACCCTCTATATGAAGTCCCTGGAGTGCTTTTCATATTTCTATATCTATATCGATTTTTTTTTAAATGGGCCTATTCCATGGGCCTGGGCCTGGAGCTGCAGCTCCATTAGCCCCTATGTTAATCCGGCCCTGCTCCTCATTGTTCTTATTTACTACCTATTCCTTTTTAGAAAGTATGGCAACTATTTACACCCAAATTATATATTAAAAGGTAAGACCACCAGGAGCAGCTAGCGCTATTCCTAACACTTATAAATATAGGTTTAAAAATTGCTGCTTTTAACGTACAGGAACTTCACACCGCCATAAGCGCTGGACGATGCTTCAAGAGGCAAAACTTCTGAATGCTACTGGGGTTTCATGTCTAAGCTGTTTAATATAACTAATTGGACTAGGCAGGGCTGCCCAATTTTACTGCTGATTTTTATTATGGCCTTAGAACCATTATCAGCCTATTTCTTTTGGAGAGAAAAACAAGTAGCAAGAGAGGTGAGAACGGACAACAGCTCAATTAGCTAGCCCTTCGGTGGGTCCCCGCTCAGATCTCAAGCTGGTTTTAGCTCATCTTGTGCCATTACAGAGAAAACATATCTGAAGCATATCAGACTGGTCCCAAGCATACAGGCAGTTAAAATTCAAAATGCCAGCAAGTTCCCTCTGCACGAGAGATACCGCAACCCCAGACGATCATTTCAACCTTGTAAGATATCATCAGTGAGGTATAGCCAATATCCCTCTAGGCACTGTGAGCAATGGGTCCATGTCTGGATTGCCCTTTAAACTTAAGGAGAGAAAAACAATTAGCAAGAGAGGTGAGAACGGAAAACTGCTCAATTAGCTAGCCCTTCGGTGGGTCCCTGCTCAGATCTCAAGCTAGTTTTAGCTCATTTTGTGCCACTACAGAGAGAGCATATCTGAAGCAAAATCAGACTGGTCCAACCCATACGGGCAGTCCAGATCCGAAATGCCAGCAACCCCAAATTTCTTTAGGAGAGAAGATTGAAGAGTCAAATGTGCTGAACCTGCTACCATATTTTCCTCATGTTTTCTAAATAATCCTCAACAGCAGGCATTCTCTGAGAGTGGAAGGTTACTGGGAGAGCAGTGGAATGAAAACCATAATTGAGATAAAAAGGACTGTGTCTTGTGGATTCAAGTTGGTTAAAGTTTTGAGCATATTCAGCCCAGGGAAGCAGGCCTGCCCAATTGTCCTGATGACTAGAAATAAAACATCTCCGGTATTATTCCAATTTTTTTATTTGTTTTTTCAGCAACACCATTAAATTGTGGACGATACACAGAAATAAGGCATAAATTGATGCCCAGGTTTTTAGAAAAATCTTTTCAGAAACGAGAAATTAACTGTGGACCTCTATCAGATATTATTTTAATGGGTATAGTGTGTAAAACAGTGGTTCCCAAACCAGTCCTCATGGCCCACAACAGTTCAGGTTTTGTCAGTATCTCCATTGGAATAAAAAAGGGAAATTGTATACGGTTAAAATGGCAGCAACTATAGATCTTTTAGGGATGATGTGAGAGAATTCTTCTTCGGTAGGTAAGACTATTTCGAATTGACATGATAAAGTGTACGCTTTTATGTTTTTAGTGCCTGGCCTACAAGTAAGTACAAAGTTGAATGGGAAAATAACAAATACCAACATAGCTTCCTGGCAGTTAATCTAATAATTTCTACAACATAGGATAGGTTCTTATAATCGGTTAGTATAGTAACAGGACTGGATAAACCTTCAAGTAGATGGCACCATTCTTTTAAGATCAAGACTACAGGGAGTGCAGAATTATTAGGCAAGTATTTTTGAGGATTAATTTTATTATTGAACAACAACCATGTTCTCAATGAACCCAAAAAACTCATTAATATCAAAGCTGAATATTTTTGGAAGTAGTTTTTAGTTTGTTTTTAGTTATAGCTATTTTAGGGGGATATCTGTGTGTGCAGGTGACTATTACTGTGCATAATTATTAGGCAACTTAACAAAAAACAAATATATACCCATTTCAATTATTTATTTTTACCAGTGAAACCAATATAACATCTCAACATTCACAAATATACATTTCTGACATTCAAAAACATAACAAAAACAAATCAGTGACCAATATAGCCACCTTACTTTGCAAGGACACTCAAAAGCCTGCCATCCATGGATTCGGTCAGTGTTTTGATCTGTTCACCATCAACATTGCGTGCAGCAGCAACCACAGCCTCCCAGACACTGTTCAGAGAGGTGTACTGTTTTCCCTCCTTGTAAATCTCACATTTGATGATGGACCACAGGTTCTCAATGGGGTTCAGATCAGGTGAACAAGGAGGCCATGTCATTAGATTTTCTTCTTTTATACCCTTTCTTGCCAGCCACGCTGTGGAGTACTTGGACGCGTGTGATGGAGCATTGTCCTGCATGAAAATCATGTTTTTCTTGAAGGATGCAGACTTCTTCCTGTACCACTGCTTGAAGAAGGTGTTTTCCAGAAACTGGCAGTAGGACTGGGAGTTGAGCTTGACTCCATCCTCAACCCGAAAAGGCCCCACAAGCTCATCTTTGATGATACCAGCCCAAACCAGTACTCCACCTCCACCTTGCTGGCGTCTGAGTCGGACTGGAACTCTCTGCCCTTTACCAATCCATCCATCTGGCCCATCAAGACTCACTCTCATTTCATCAGTCCATAAAATCTTAGAAAAATCAGTCTTGAGATATTTGTTGGCCCAGTCTTGACGTTTCAGCTTGTGTGTCTTGTTCAGTGGTGGTCGTCTTTCAGCCTTTCTTACCTTGGCCATGTCTCTGAGTATTGCACACCTTGTGCTTTTGGGCACTCCAGTGATGTTGCAGCTCTGAAATATGGCCAAACTGGTGGCAAGTGGCATCTTGGCAGCTGCACGCTTGACTTTTCTCAGTTCATGGGCAGTTATTTTGCGCCTTGGTTTCTCCACACGCTTCTTGCGACCCTGTTGACTATTTTGAATGAAAAGCTTGATTGTTCGATGATCACGCTTCAGAAGCTTTGCAATTTTAAGAGTGCTGCATCCCTCTGCAAGATATCTCACTATTTTTGACTTTTCTGAGCCTGTCAAGTCCTTCTTTTGACCCATTTTGCCAAAGGAAAGGAAGTTGCCTAATAATTATGCACACCTGATATAGGGTGTTGATGTCATTAGACCACACCCCTTCTCATTACAGAGATGCACATCACCTAATATGCTTAATTGGTAGTAGGCTTTCGAGCCTATACAGCTTGGAGAAAGACAACATGCATAAAGAGGATGATGTGGTCAAAATACTCATTTGCCTAATAATTCTGCACTCCCTGTATAGCTAATAACTCCCTGTCTCCAATCTCATTTTCCTTTCAGTTTTTATTAGTTTCTTAGAAAAGAACCCACAGGGGTGAAGTGGGAGATCAGGAAACTTACGTTGAGAGAGTATTACCTACGGTAATTCCAGTTTCAAAGATCTGGATGAATGAAGATGAGAGCTGAAGCAAAAGCTGCCTTTAGGGTAAAAAGAGCAGCCAATGCTTTAGGAATCCATATTTGATTTGGTTTACCTATTTTGGTCATATTAATGATGGGAAAAAGGATGGGGGAAACCCCTTTACTAATTCTCCTGTAATAATAAGAAAAGCCAATGAATTTCTGTATGGCTTTTAAACCCTTAGGTATGAGCAGTTATGTATGGCGTTTAGCTTCTTTGGATTCATTTTGAATCCAGATTCAGAAATCACATACCCCAAGACATTCACGTGTTTTTGATCAAAGAGACATTTTCCAATTTACAATACAACCCACTGTCTAATTACTTATGTAAAACAATTCTCACTTGTTTGTGATGTGACCAAGTAGACAATGTATAATTAATTTAAGTAATCTCTCAGTGCATCATTTATCAGATTTTGGAACACAGCTGGAGCATTACAAAGTCCAAAATGCATGACAGTGTACTCTTAATATCCACATCTCATATTAAAGGCAGTCTTCCATTTATCTCCTGCTCAGATCCTTCCTAAATTGTAAGCTCCATGTACGTCTAATCTAGTAAATACCCTTGAAAGGTAAGTACCCTTAAGTCTGTCAAAAAGTTCTGTAATCAGAGGAATAGGATATACGTTAAGCACTGTAATCTTATTTAAACCACGATAGTCGATATAAGGCCCAAGATACCCTCCTTTTTTAAGACAAAGAAGAAGCCTGCTTCTGCTGGAGATGAGGATCTTCTAATAGGGTAATAAGATCTTCCAAAACCTGATTCACCTTAACAGATAGTATACACTGAGCCTCTAGGTGGCATAGACCCAGAAAGCAAATCTATTGCACAATCATAAAAAATAAAGTGGTAGCACTTTATCAGCTTTTTTTTTAAATCCAAGATACCTTTACTTATGGTACCCTCTGGTATTTCTCTAGTCGAAGGAGGCATAATAGGGGCATTGATTAAACAATAGTAGCACAACCCTTAATTCAAGAAGAACCCCAGTTAGTGATTTCACCTACCTCCCAATCTATGATAGCATGTTTAGATAACAATAGGTAACCTAAGACTATAGGAAAGGAAAGTGTAGAAATTAGAAACATAGAATGTGACGGCAGATAAGAACCATTCGGCCCCATCTAGTCTGCCCAATTGACAGTTATATGATTATTTCTCAGTGAAAAACCACAACCTTCATAAGTACTGGAATAGTTTCCTTTAGTAATGGTGAGATCGTAAGGAGGTCTAACGTCTATGCCCTCCATGGCCAAGGGTGTATCTTTAAGAGGGAGGGAATATTTTTGTCAACAAAATTAATTAAAGCCCCAGAATCGATAAGGGCTAAAATATGTACTTTGTTTCCTTCCCACTTGAGGGCAGAATGCAGTATAAGCCTTTAAGGTTGTATGGTCATGGAGGACTCATTTAAAACACCCAAGCGTCCTCCAGTGGATATAAGGCTCTGGCGTTTTCTGGACATAAGCAGTATGGCCCCTCTTACCGCAATACAAACAGAGACTTATGTAATTTTTCTGCCTCAGACAGTCTCGTCATATCTAACTGCATAGGTTCAGTAATAGCGGAGGCCATTTACAAACATCAATTCACAAGTTATAAATCTTTTCAAGCGGGAGGACTGACATTGGAGCCAGGGTTAAATACATATGGAGTAATGCCAGTCTTCACTTTAACAAATATTTTATTAGAGGTGAAGAGCTTAAAGGGAAACTCCAGTGCCAGGAAAACAATCAGTTTTCCTGGCACTGCAGGTCCCTCTCCCTCCCACCCTCCAATCCCCGGTTGCTGAAGGGGTAAAAACCCCTTCAGTAACTTACCAGAGGCAGCGACATGTCCCACGTCGCTGCTTCTTCCTCCGCTGTCTTTCCTCCTCTGTATTACGTCGGCAGGTGGGCAAGACTGATCCCGCCCACCGGCCGGGGAGACCTAATGCGTTTCAATGCTTTCCTATGGGGAATTGAGCGACGCTGGAGGTCCTCACACAGTGTGAGAACGTCCAGCGACGCTCTAGCACAGGTTTTCTGTGCTATGATGCATGAAGTGCCCTCTAGTGGCTGTCTAGTAGACAGCCACTAGAGGTGGAGTTAACCCTGAAAGGTAATTATCGCAGTTTATAAAAAAAAAACCTGCAATAATTACACTTGCAGGGTTAAGAGTAGTGGGAGTTGGGTGCCTGGAGTGTCCCTTTAACCAGAAACCTCAAAATTGAAAATAGTGTCGTAGAAACATAGCAATTAAGTTATAACTAAACTTTTTAACAAGAATTATAATATTGCTTAGATTAATTAATAATGTGATAATTGAGCCTTCTATTGATATAACTTTATCAAATACCTTGGCTTTTATCTTAACACAAAATTCCCTATATCATCTATATATATATATATATATATATATATATATATATATATATATATATATATATATCAGCTAGTATAAAAGGATATATATTTTGTACTACTACTATAGTCTTAACAGCACCACAAAATATCTATTCATTGATTGCATTTGCCTAATCTTGAGTATGTTGTTCACATTATGAAAGAGTTATATACTATCACCACAGATTACATCCATCTAAATTGTATGTAACGAAGTATAACATTTTTCCACGTAAGGGTGTCACATGCTCTTCCTCACCTTGTGGTGTCCATTAGGATAACTACCTTCCTAGCATTGGTGGAGATGCTGGTCCGCAGCCCTGTGCCGGTGTATCTGGCTCCTGCGGCAAATTGAAAGACGCCGGCCGCTGCGGGTCCATACCAATTTGTAGCCCCATGTCCGCCCACGGTATGGACAAAGTCAACGTATGTGTGACGTCACACAGGGTACACGTGCGCACGTTATGGGGTCAGAGGTCGGGTACGGCCAATCGGATTTAAAGGAGACTTAAACTCCTTTCTTACCTTCTCTCATTGCCCTGTCGTGGTTTCCCTTAGTGGTTGTCCGAGAGTGTTCCGGAGCGTTTATTTCTGGTTATCGACTTTGGCTTCGTTTTGACTTCTCTGTATTCTGGTATCCCTAACATTCTAAGGCCCGGTAAGACGTTACCTTTATTCCTAGGTGTGATAATTCTGCGTGCTGGATCTACTAGTAATCCTGACATTACGACATGGCCATAGATCCTGCAGAACTGAGCGAATGATCACCGAATGGATCAGTTTGCCCAGGCTTTCAGTACCCTCTTTACTCGAACAGCGCATTTACAGGCGACTATGTCACCTCTGCCTAAAGTACATAAGGAACCTACTATCTCCCTATCTCCTCCCCCAGCATTTTGATGGTAATATTCGAGAATGCCAAGGATTTTTTAATCGAATTGAGTACTACTTTGAGGCCTTGCCAGGAAATCTTCCCTCGGATAGAGCTAAGATTGGTTACCTAATGAACCAACTAAAAGGTAAAGCCTTAGCTTGGGCCAATTCTTTATGGGCCATTAATAGGAGTATTGCATTTAATTACCAGAAATTCCTTGCGGAATTCAAATAAACATTTGAACCATTAGGCAGGGAGAATGACGCTTCCACTGCCCTAATGCATATCAAACAAGGGAACTGGTCTATCTCAGATTATGCCATAGAATTTCGCACCTTGGTTTCTGAGGTAGATTCGACTAAAAGCGGGTTATTCTCAGCATTTAAAAAACGATTATTCAAGACTATTTTGGACAAAATTGCTGCCAAAGACCTACCTAAAAGATTAAATGAGTGTTTTTTTTTTATATTCTTTATTTTTGTTGTGCAAAAGCTTGACAGAGGTTTACTATGCCACGATAATAGTTACAGGCATTTCAAGAGACATAGTACTGTGGCAATTAAGAAAAAACGCAAGAGTAATAAACAAGCAGAAACACTGTATGTCAGATAATGAGATGGCAATAAGCACATGTTAAACATATCGAGAAGAATAGAGATAGCAGTGTCTAAAAGAAGGAAATCTATTAACATGTTAAACTATATCTATTTCTGTAGCTTAGTAGCCGCTGGGTGCTATTCACAAAACTGAGGCAGATTTTAAGTTGACGTTATCTTAATGTGCCCAACGTGAGTTGGAAATGAGAGTCTCCGTGTCTGGGCCATCTGGGCTTGTTAACTAAAAAGAGGCAAAACAGGCAGAACAGTTTCACAAAAGGACATACTATTCGTTCTATTATACAGGCAAAAACATCAATGGCATGCTAGAATAGCCTGACTGGCATATAGACATTGAGGCTAAGGTGGGCAAGGTGGTATAAGCAGTTGTAAGCGTGAAGAAAATGAGTCCTCTGTGTATTTATCCTAACACGTAGTGTCCATAGCTGGTAACCCAGAGGTCTAATTTCGAGTCCAGCCACAGGATCAGCCGATCCCAGTCAGTGGTAGTGATGATACCTGTTTAGGCAAGTCCAGTCCCCCCTGCCATCTTGGTGCTTCGCTTGGAGCGGCATCGCCGCTGGCGTTGGGTGGTTCCGCAGTGATAGAGCTGCGGCCGCTCCGCTGCCCCAACCCAAGCTGAGACTAGGGTCATTCCCTTGTGTTGATGGGCCCCCCCGCAATGTGCGGTAGGTGCTTGGGTCCTCGGGAGCGCCGATCTCTGGATGATTTTGTGGGTACATGGGCGGTGGGTAGGGCGCTTTCACTTGTGGCTTCCCAGCCCAGGAAAGGACCGGGCGGTCCCGGCTGAAATCCGCTGTATGCCACTGGGGGTTGGTTGGCTGTGAGGGAGCCAGAGACCAGGCGCAGCGGGCATTTTGCGTGTACCTCGTGGGCTTTGAGGTGAGCGGTCATCCTGTTTAGATTTCACTTGCTGCCTTTGGCGCAGGGCCAGTTTTCTCCAAAACTCATCGAATATCGCGTCCAGCCTTGTGGATACATCTCCTTGCTCAGTGAGGCAGTTGGTGGGACTCGTTAAGCTCTCCCAGGGTCGGGTGGGTGAGACTGTGGCTGCTAATTTTGGTGCCTTCTGTAGCTGCTTGGATTCATTCAGCTGTGTTGCAGTAAGTAACCCCAGCGGGGACCGGGATAACCCCCACCGGTCCAAGGGGGGGGGTGGGGGGGGGGAGTTGCAGAGCTGTTGTGAGCCTTCTGTCAGGCGCCTGTTCTGTGCGGGGGATCGTCCGCCTCCCCCATACACATGGCCCCGTTCAGAGCTGCTTCGTTCTCCGGCCAGCCCGAGCTTCTTTGGGTGTCGATTCCATCATTTATTGCTTATTTTTGCTAGTTTGTGCTGGAGCTCTTAGAAAGTCTTTTTAGTAGCCACTTGGTCACAGACACTGGCCAAATTTAGTGTTAATATTTGTTTGTGTGTGAAAAATGCAAAAAACTAATTTGACAAAACAATTTGTATCAACAATTATATTGTCCGTGCCATTTGTGTGAGAAAAATGCAAAAAATTTCACTTTCACTTACGATATCATTGTCATACATTTTACTGTTTTGAAACACTAATATTTGTGTTCAGCAAAGTCTTCCGAGTAAAACAGTACCCCCCATGTACAGGTTTATGGTGTCTTGGAAAGTTACAGGATTAAACATAGTGCTAGCAAATTAAATTCCCTGGACTTTCGGCCTGGGTTGTCTATGTGTATTCTGATATCAATATATATTAATTTTAAAATACAGTTATAACGAAATTACACACATATTTATTTATTTATTTTTTACGTATTTGCATATTTATTTTATTTATAAAAATATATATAATGATAATTATATATATTTAATCAATATCATTCTACGTGTATTTTGATATATAGATAATTATATATTAATATTAAAATACACTTCGTGTACGTGTATAAATATACTTGGATCATATATACTGTATATACTCGAGTATAAGTCGAGTTTTTCAGGCACATTTGTTTTTTGCTGAAAAAGGCCCACTCGACTTATACTCGAGTCAAGGTCTGTATTATGGCAACTTACATTGCCATAATACAGACCAGGACTGCCGGGCTCATTACAAGCCCAGCAGTCCTGTTGGGGGCTGACAGCAAGCTGTTACATACCCAGTGGTGTATCCTGGTTTTGTGCTGCCCTAGGCAGGACAAAACTCAGACGACCCTCTCCCCCCCCCCGCGCGCCGCCCATCCCTTCCCCCCTACCCCGCATTCTAAATACACACATACATTCACCGACAGAAACACTCACTCACCGACAGAAACACTCACTCACCGACAGAAACACTCACTCACCGACAGACACTCACTCACCGACAGACACTCACTCACCGACAGACACTCACTCACCGACAGACACTCACTCACTCACCGACAGACACTCACTCCCTAACCGACAGAAACACTCACTCCCTAACCGACAGAAACACTCACTCCCTAACCGACAGAAACACTCACTCCCTAACCGACAGAAACACTCACTCCCTAACCGACAGAAACACTCACTCCCTAACCGACAGAAACACTCACTCCCTAACCGACAGAAACACTCACTCCCTAACCGACAGAAACACTCACTCCCTAACCGACAGAAACACTCACTCCCTAACCGACAGAAACACTCACTCCCTAACCGACAGAAACACTCACTCCCTAACCGACAGAAACACTCACTCCCTAACCGACAGAAACACTCACTCCCTAACCGACAGAAACACTCACTCCCTAACCGACAGAAACACTCACTCCCTAACCGACAGAAACACTCACTCCCTAACCGACAGAAACACTCACTCCCTAACCGACAGAAACACTCACTCCCTAACCGACAGAAACACTCACTCCCTAACCGACAGAAACACTCACTCCCTAACCGACAGAAACACTCACTCCCTAACCGACAGAAACACTCACTCCCTAACCGACAGAAACACTCACTCCCTAACCGACAGAAACACTCACTCCCTAACCGACAGAAACACTCACTCCCTAACCGACAGAAACACTCACTCCCTAACCGACAGAAACACTCACTCCCTAACCGACAGAAACACTCACTCCCTAACCGACAGAAACACTCACTCCCTAACCGACAGAAACACTCACTCCCTAACCGACAGAAACACTCACTCCCTAACCGACAGAAACACTCACTCCCTAACCGACAGAAACACTCACTCCCTAACCGACAGAAACACTCACTCACTAACCGACAGAAACACTCACTCACTAACCGACAGAAACACTCACTCACTAACCGACAGAAACACTCACTCACTAACCGACAGAAACACTCACTCACTAACCGACAGAAACACTCACTCACTAACCGACAGAAACACTCACTCACTAACCGACAGAAACACTCACTCACTAACCGACAGAAACACTCACTCACTAACCGACAGAAACACTCACTCACTAACCGACAGAAACACTCACTCACTCACCGACAGAAACACTCACTCACTCACCGACAGACACTCACTCACCGACAGACACTCACTCACTCACCGACAGACACTCACTCACTCACCGACAGACACTCACTCACTCACCGACAGACACTCACTCACTCACCGACAGACACTCACTCACCGACAGACACTCACTCACTCACCGACAGACACTCACTCACTCACCGACAGACACTCACTCACTCACCGACAGACACTCACTCACTCACCGACAGACACTCACTCACTCACCGACAGACACTCACTCACTCACCGACAGACACTCACTCACTCACCGACAGACACTCATTCACTCACCGACAGACACTCACTCACTCACCGACAGACACTCACTCACCGACAGACACTCACTCACTCACCGACAGACACTCACTCACTCACCGACAGACACTCACTCACCGACAGACACTCACTCACTCACCGACAGACAGACACTCACTCACCGACAGACACTCACTCACCGACAGACACTCACTCACCGACAGACACTCACTCACCGACAGACACTCACTCACCGACAGACACTCACTCACAGACAGACACAGACAGACAGACACAGACAGACACACACAGACACTAGAAAACACATTTTTTTTTAATTTAACCCCCCAGCCTCCCTGGGGCTGCTGGACTGGCTGATGGGCGGGCGGCTGGCGAGGGAGCACTTTACCCTGAGCTGTCTGCTCAGCTTCCTCGCGCACCGCCCGCAGAGTGAGGCTGGGAGCCGGAATATGACGTCATAATCTGGCTCCCAGCCTCACTCTGTGGGCGGCACGCGAGGGAGCTGAGCAGACAGCTCAGGGTAAAGTGCTCCCTCGCCAGCCGCCCGCCCATCAGCCAGTCCAGCAGCCCCAGGGAGGCTGGCTTTTTTTGCCGCCCCCTGGAAAATGCCGCCCAAGGCAAATGCCTTGTTTGCCTCGCAGCTAAAACGTCTCTGTACATACCTTTGTAACAGCTCCGCTCACCTCCGTGCAGCTCCACCGTTCAGCTCCCAGTGCAAGTCTCGCTAGACCCGCGGCCGTCAGAGCGTGGCAACGAGGTGTAGGGAGCTGACCAGAGCTGCTACAAAGGTATGTAACAGCTTGCTCCGCCCCCCCCCCCCCGCACCACCAGGGATTAAGATAGCCCCCCACCCTGACCAGTTAACAAGCAGGTTAAATAAGATCAGATTATAGCGGATCTTTTCTGGACAGGAAGCATTAGAATTTTGAATATCTCTGACCCAATGTTCCAATGCTTTATTCTAGTATAAAATACATATGTAAAGTAGATGGTGAGGCAGTGACATGCCTTTGCTATGACATGTCCGTATTGGATATGGATATGTTGGCAGGCATGGGAGAAGGGGGCTTTTTTATTTTATTATTTTAATCCTTAGTTGGCGGAGGGCTAGAATGAGCCACATATATTGCAATGCTCCATCTCCTATGCTGGTGCACAGAGAGTGTCAACCCAAAAGCATTTATTTTTCACTGAGCTCAAACTCTCCCTTGTTTGCTTAGTCATCTTGTCACACGACTCTTCAAGTAATTCCTGGCATAGCGAATAGCGCAACAAAGTCTCACTTTCTCAACTGAGAAGGGAGAGAAACTATACTGTGTCTGGACTTAGTGATTTCTGTTCTGGGGGAGACTGTGATTTTTGCTAATGAGGGTGATTTGTACATGTGAAAAAGGGGAAGTGACAGTTAAGACCTGCTCGGTGCAGCTCCCAGTGAGAAACTCTGCAGCTGTGTCTTATGCCTCCCTCTGTTTAATGCACAGTGGGAGATTTCTGCAGCCAGATGATATATGGTGCATTAATATTGAAAAGATGAACACGTTTGGAGAGTACAGGAAGGGCCTTGTTGTTTCTCTGCTAGCAGAATGCTTCCTAATGAATACGTCAAGTTTTACCCTTGACTTATCCACGAGGCACAGCATATTTCACAATTGTTGGTCACAAAACTGCACTCTACTTATACACGAGATCGACTTATACACAAGTATATAAGGTATAATAAATATATATGATCCAAGTATATATTTAATTTTACACTGTTTGAAACTTAAATTCATTTTTTTTCAGGCAGCAGGGGGAGTAGTTGTCATTACAGTTGTCATTACAAGGACCTTGTGATCACATGGCCCAGGAGGGCAGAAACAGACAGAGGGGGACTCCCTGGGCTCCCAGGGAAGTCCCCATACCGTGATCGCCGGCGGCCGGGTAAGTAAAGAGGACGACGGGGACGTGCTATGCCGTCCCCCAGCGTTTAGAGCCAGGTCCCTAAGGACGGCATGGTAAGCCCGCCGTCCTTAAGGGATTAAACAAGATCACCATTAAAAATGCCTATCCCATTCCCCTCATCTCCGAATTGTTTGACAGACTCCAGGGTGCTAAAGTCTTTACTAAACTTCACCTTAGGAGTGTGTACAATTTGGTAAGGATTAAGGAAAATCATGTTTGGGAAATGGCATTGGACCCTAGAAGTGGGCATTGTGAGTACCTGGACACGCCCTTCGGGTTATGCAATGCTCCGGCCATGTACCAGGACTTTATTAATGATGTACTCAGGGACTATATTTATTCATTTGTCCGATTATATCTGGATGATATCCTTATTTATTCCCCTGACCTTCAGACTCACCACAAACATGTCAAACAAGTATTGCAAATTTTACTTAAAAATAAACTTTTTGCAAACTTGAAAATGCATATTTGACCAGACCAAGGTCCAGTTTTTGGGGTATAACATTTCTGCCTCTGGTTTTTAGATGGATCCTCATAAACTTGAGGCTGTTCTACATTGGCCTTTACCCAATGGACTAAAAGCCATCCAAAGGTTTATTGGGTTTGCTAATTATTACAGGAGATTTATCAAAGGGTTTTGTTTTGTGATAGCCCCATCACCAATATGTCATGTAAGGGGGCTAGTAATATGATATGGTCTAAGGAGGCTAGAGAAGCTTTTGAACATCTTAAAAAAAGGTTTGCTTCAGCTGACATTGTGGTACAGCCTGACACTAGCCAATCCTTCATACTGGAGGTTGAAGCCACCTAAACTGGGGTGGGGGCTGTTCATTCTCAGAGGTAGAGTCAGGATACCCCTTTGCATCCATGTGGGTACTTCTCTAGAAAGTGGTCTCCTGGTGAGCGTAATTATGATATTGGCAACAGGGAATTGTTGGCCATTATACTAGCACTTAAAGAGTGGCAACATCTTTTAGAGGGTTCCAAGGACCCCCTTAATTTGGCTTATATAAAGGATGCTAAACGACCATCGTCTAGACAGGCTAGATGGTCTTTGTTCCTATCTCGCTTTAACTTTCTGATAACTTACAGACCTGGTCTCAAAAACATGAAAGCGGACGCCATATCTAGACAGTTTGACACTGAATCAATACAAGAACAAGAGACATCCCCTATTGTTCCACCTGAGTGTATTATTGCTTCCACTGTTCTTTCCTTAACATCCCCTCTGCTTGGTGCTATCATGGAGGCTCAGTCTCAGGCACCATGCAATAAACCACTAGATAAATTGTTTGTTCCATTGGTTGAAAGAGAATGTCATGAGAGTGTTCCACAACAACGTAACGGCTGGACATCATGGCATTAAAAAAATCCATATCCACGATCCTGAGATCATCTTTGTGGGATTCTCTCAGGAAAGATGTTAAGGAATATGTACAGGCCAGTTCAGTTTGTGCAGTTTCTAAGGTACCTCAAACTTCCATGTTGATTGTTGCATCAACTTCCCGTACCTAGTATTCCATGGTCCCATTTGTCCATGGATTTCATCGTAGAACTTCCTAGTTCTAATGGCTATATATTAGAACTAGGAAGGTGGCTTCTTTCGTTCCACTCAAAAAGTTGCCATCCTTACAAGACCTAGTTCTTATTTTTATACGAGAGATTGTCCGACTGCACGGCATTCCTCACAATATTGTATATGACAGGGGTTCTCAGTTTGTGTCTCGGTTTTGGAGGGCTTTCAATAAACAGTTGGGCATTGAATTGTCTTTGTTCCTCTTACCATCCCGAAACCAATGGCATGGCTGAGAGGGCTAAGCAGTCATTGGAATTGTATTTGCGTTGTTTTGTTAATGGCACACAAGATAATTGGTCCGAATTATTACCCTGGGCCGAGTTTGCTAGGAACAATGCTACCCATGACTCTTCCGGACATAGCCCATTCTTTGTTAATAATGGTCGTCATCCTACTGTTCTGCTGGCTGTTTTCTCTGACACTGCTATCCCTGCTTTGGATGATCACCTTGCTTCTATTCGAGATACTTGCTCCAAGTTTCACTCTGCTCTAGAAACTGCGGCTCACCGTTTCAAATTTTATGCTGATAAACCTGCCAACCCTGTTTACCAAGTGGGTGGCTTACAATGTATATAGTTTTTATGCAACATTTCTGTTTTCTATGTAATTTTCTCTTTTTTGTCATTGCTGCTTTTTTGTAATTTATCTCCTTTTTCTATATTTTCTGCGAGCATTGGGACTGTGTATGGGAGGATGTGAGGACTTTGCACGGAGCATATGAAGAGACGAGGATGCCGTTCGTGCACATGCACACAAGGAAGAACTGCACATGAGAATGAGGCTTGGAACGCTATCTGCATAGATGAACTGCAGCTGGAGCCACACGCTGATGATAGGCGGATGGCAAAGGCGGGAGTCTCACCAGGTCATTTAAAACAACTCCGGAGGAAGAAATAATGACACTGCCTGGGAGATCATTGGAGTTATTACCCCTGAGGAAGTCCGGTCGGAAACGGACGAAACGCGTAGGGTTGGGCCATTGTAATGAGATTGTTTTATACTATTTTGTTATATTTTATTCCTGTACCAATAAATTGTTTTAAATTTAAAGCAGTATCCCTCACATTCGTTATCTATACCAATTGGAGAATGGCGGCTGTGGAACACAACCTATGATATGCTTATATATCATTACAAGCTTGTAAGTGAAATTTATTACAGTGCAGGATTTAAGTATATACCATCTGCACTTATTTTGGTTCATCTTATTTGTCTCCTACATGCCCACACTCTCGTGTTGAGGACCTCATATCGTCTTGTTACTATTGAGATATGCCTACTATCAATATACGTTTGTGAGTGAAACCTATACAATTGGTGGATTTATGTATATTGATTGTACTACTCTATGAGTTTTCATTTTTCTTTTCTGTAGATTTTTTTCTATATACATTGTACTGTGAGGACTGGGAGGAGTCATATTCTCTACAGTTCAGAACCTCTTAGGTATATTCTCTTTTGACATTTGTCTGTGTGCTTGTTCCACATATTTTTACGGGTGATAAGTTTGTATTGTTTAAAGTTCCTAGCATGAAGTTTGTTCCCAGATTCCTTGGTCCATTTCGTATCCTTCGTAGAATTAATCCTGTTTCATATTATCTGCCTCTCCCTGCCTCCTTGCATATTCGGAATAACTTTCATGTTTCTTTTCTCCAACCACTCATTTGCAATAGATATACTGTTCCAAGTGTTCCCCCTCCCCGTTGGTTGTTTCTGGACAGTTAGAGTATGAAGTCTCTTCCATAATCAGTTCCAGGTTCTCTCGTGGTTCCTTACAATATTTGGTTGATTGGAGGGGGTATGGGCCTGCTTAGCGTTCTTGGGTTCCGGCTCTCGGTGGGCGGTCTGCAGGTGTTGAGGGGTATATGTTTGTCCTCACCTTGTGGTGTCCGTGAGGATAACTACCTTCCTGGCATTGGTAATGCTGTTCAGCGGCCCTGCGGCATGCTGAAAGACGCCGGCCGCTGCGGGTCAATACCAATTTGTAGCCCCACGTCCGCCCACAGTATTGACTAAGTCAACGTGCTTGTGACGTCCCGCAGGGAATGTGGACGCACGTTCTGAGGTCAGAGGCCGGGGATGGCCAATTGGATTTAAACTCCTTTCATACCTTCCCTCATTGCCCTGTCATGGTTTCCCTTAGTGGTTATCTGAGAGTGTGTTCCTGAGCATTTATTTCTGGTTATTGACTTTGGCTTCGTTTTGACTTCCTTGTATTCTGGTATCCCTGACGTTTGGCTTTCCCTCATCGCTGTGTCTCATTCTGTGTCCCCAACCTCAGCAAGTATTCTGACTATTCTCTGGTACGTTAAGTCGGGCCATTCTAAGGCCCGATAAGATGTTACCTTTAGTCCTAGGTGTTATACAGTTCTGCGTGCTGGATCAACTAGTAATCCTGACAAAAGGTAATGAAAATATTTGTTTATATATTGTCTGGTGATTCAAGTCATGTATTATAGTAACAGACAGTAGCAAATAAAAAAAATAGATGTTCTAAGAAGGTAAGTCATTTAAATCACTTAGTCCAGATGTTTTTATTATTTTAATTGAAATTATCCCTAGATTAACAGAACCCTTACATTTAGTGGTTGTGATCTCTTATGATGGGAGTGACATAGTGGAGGTGTGGAGTCGATTGCCCCTCCCTAAGGTGATATAATCTATAGACAGAGAGCTTAGGGGGCAACATTGGATCCACACTCGCTGACAAACAAAGGCAACCAATATATTCTGGGGAGTTACCTAGCAGAATCACTATAGTTTCCAATTCCAATTTTGTCATATTAGAACTAATTTAAGCTCATGACTGTATGATTTAGTCTCCTATATGGAAGCACAAATTTGGCAGGGAAAATACAGATTCGCTTGTTACTTCTTTTAAATGTTAGAGAGATTAATGCCATCTGTCCAGGGCGTAGCAGTGTAGCAATTTATCATAACTCAAATAGTAGGAAAATTAGTTTTAAACTTCTGTTTGCTAGTAGAAATCCTGTCGCCTGTTTTATTGAAATAGCTGTATAACATTTACTAGATAGGCTGATTTATGTGAAGTATTTGGCTTGCATACTGACTTAATCATTGTTAGACCTATATAACCTGTTGGGAATTGAACTGCATGATATTAGACTTGTTGCTTATTCATTACTGATGTTTTGTTACTTATTAAAAAAATGTTTTGCATTTTAAATCCAATATACACATTTTTCTACAACATTGTTTATTTTTGCATCTCTAAATTTGCTTCAGTCAAGAATCTGGGGTAATCCATGCATGCTGTTTAGCATATTATCTCCTCATTATTACAGTCTGTCTAAATAAATGAAATATTGACTCCACTGATAAAAATCCATAATTCAGCCTTTTGTGTCCTATTTGTTTGGAGCTATGTACATATACTGACACTGTACATATCTGATATGTCTATTTTCTTCCCCCTATGTAGTGTGTTGCAGAGTGGACCACAGTACCCAATCTGGCTGGAAGTGCTCTCTCGGTGAGCACTTTCGATGAAACTGCGGTCTGCTTAATCACACTACATACCAGGGGCGGACTGACCGGTCGGGCACTTCGGACATGGTCCGAGGGCCCGGCCGGGAGGGGGGCCCGCCATCAGGGGGCCCGGCCGCCCCTTTAAATGCTGCAGCCGCCTGAGCGCTCTCTTAAGAGCGCTCAGGCGGCTGCAGCTTCTCACCTCCCCTCCCCGTAGCGTGGCCGAGCTGCTCTGCGTCCGCGGTGCCTGCCGGAGTGATAGGAAAGTGCACACACACTGAGTGTGCACCTTCCTGTCAGTCCGGCCGGGTACAGGAAACAGAAACTCCTGTTCCGCGCGGAACAGGAGTTTCTGTTTCCTGTACCCGGCCGGACTGACAGGAAGGTGCACACTCAGTGTGTGTGCACCTTCCTATCAATCCGGCCGGCACCGCGGACGCAGAGCAGCTCGGCCACGCTACGGGGAGGGGGTAAAAAGAGAGAGGGAGGGAGGGGGGGGGAGTTAAAAGAGAGAGAGGGGGGGGTGTTAAAAGAGAGAGGGGGGTGTTAAAAGAGAGAGGGGGGTGTTAAAAGAGAGAGGGGGGGTTAAAAGAGAGAGGGGGGGTTAAAAGAGAGAGGGAGGGGGGTTAAAAGAGAGAGGGAGGGGGGTTAAAAGAGAGAGGGAGGGGGGGGTTAAAAGAGAGAGGGGGGTTGTTAAAAGAGATGGGTTAAAAGAGAGAGGGAGGGGGGTTTAAAAGAGGGAGGGGGGTTAAAAGAGAGAGGGGGGGTTAAAAGAGAGAGGGAGGGGGGTTAAAAGAGAGAGGGAGGGGGGTTAAAAGAGAGGGAGGGGGGGTTAAAAGAGAGAGGGGAGGTTAAAAGAGAGAGGGGGGTTAAAAGAGAGAGGGAGGGGGGGTAAAAAGAGAGAGGGATGGGGGTAAAAAGAGAGGTGAGTAGGGGGGTAAAAAGAGAGAGGGAGGGGGGTAAGAAGAGAGAGGGAGGGGGGTAAGAAGAGAGAGGGAGGGGGGTAAGAAGAGGGAGGGGGGGTAAGAAGAGAGAGGGGGGGTAAGAAGAGAGAGGGGGTAAGAAGGGAGGGGGGAGTAAGAAGGGGATAAGAAGAGGGGGAGGGGGGAGTAAAAGAGGAAGGGGAGAGTAAGAAGAGGGGGAGGGGGGTAAGAAGAGGGGAGAGTAAGAAGAGAGGGTGGAGTAAAGGGGATAAGAAGAGCGGGGAGGGGGTAAGAAGAGGGGGGAGGGGGTAAGAAGAGGGAGGAGTAAGAAGAGGTGGGAGTAAGAAGAGGGGGAGGGGGGAGTAAGGAGAGGGGGAGGGGGAGTAAGAAGAGGGGGAGAGTAAGAAGGGGGTAAGAAGAGAGTGGGAGTAAGAAGGGGGTAAGAAGAGGGGGAGGGGGGTAAGAAGAGGGGGGAGTAAGAGGAGGGCAATTGCCCCCTCCCCTGTCCGCAGGCACCGTGCGGGCAGCCGGCAGGGGAGGGAGGAAGAGAGGACCCGGGAGCTCAGCCTGCAGCTCCTCTGGGTCCTTCTTGCGCGAGCACAGATCGTTGCCGCGGTTACCACGGCAACGTTACGGCTCTTGCGAGAGTAAACTCTAGCCCTGGAGCTAAGGGCTAGAGTTCACTCTCAACACTGTGACCACCAGGTATTCCTGGTGGTCGCAGTGGTGAGAGTGAACTTTAGCCCCATAAACACACTGCCCCCACACACCATACACATTCACACACTGCCCCCCATACACACACACTGCCCCCACACACACATACACATTTACACACATTGCCACACACACACACACATACACTGCCCACCCATACACACACAGCCCCCCATACTAACATTGCCACACACATACACAGCCCCCTCGTACACACATTGCCCCACACACCCTACACATTCACACACTACACCCCCTCACACACACTGAACCTTTCACACACACTGCACCCCTTACACATTGCACCACTGCTCCTATACCCTACTACAGCCTCATATCCCAGCAGACCCCAGGTAAGTTGTCAAACTGTTCTTAAACGGTTTGACTACTTACTCTGGGAGGGGGGCCCGGCCCTCCTGGCACCATAACGACTACACAGAGTAGTAGTGGTTATTGTGCATGGATTATTTCTTTAAATAATCTACGAGTGCCCCAGTAGCCAGCAAGCCAGCCAACCCACAGGCCAGCCAGCCCACAGGCTGGCCAGTAGACAGCCAGCCTACAGGCCACCAGTTATGCTTAAAGCCAGCAAACCCACAGCCTGCCAACCGCAGCCAGCAAGCCACAGCCTGCCAGCCAGCAAGCCACAGCCAGCAAGCCACAGCCTGCCAGCCCACCAGCCGCAGCCAGCAAGCCCACAGCCTGCCAGCCGCAGCCAGCAAGCCCACAGCCTGCCGGCAGTAGCATGCAAGCCCACAGCCTGCCAGCCGCAGCCAGTAAGCCCACAGCCTTCCAGCAAACCCACAGCCTGCCAGCCGCAGCCAGCAAGCCCACAGCCTGCCGGCAGTAGCCAGCAAGCCCACAGCCTGCCAGCAAGCCCACAGCCTGCCAGCCGCAGCCAGTAAGCCCGCAGCCTTCCAGCAAGCCCACAGACTGCCAGCCAGCAACAGTAATTAAGGTAAGAGGAGCCAACTTGGCCTAGGTATCAGCTATGTTGTGTTGCTATATTGTGAATAGGAACCAGAGTGTTCGAGAGACCCCCCTCCAGGCCCCATTAGACTCCATTGTAGTCTCTAATGGGACCTGGAGGAAATTCTTTCTAACACACTCTCTAAAGGACACTGAGATAGCCTCTGCTAGAATGCTCCCCCCCTCCATGGCCCATTAGCCCTCAATTGTAGTCTCTACTGGAGCCTGGAGGCGACTGTTTCCAGCAGGGACACTGAGATGGCCTCTGTTAGAAAGACCCCCTTCCATGGCCCATTGTAGTCTCTTCTGGGGCCTTGAAGGGATTATTGCACTTTTGTTCCTTGTGTCTAAAGATTGTGTAGGGTGTGGCTGGAGGCGGTGCATGGAGGCGGGACATGGGTGGCGCTTGCTGCGGAGTATGGGTGGGGCCTGTAAGGGGCCCTTGATTTATTTTGCCCGGGGGCCCTGAGGGTTCTCAGTCCGCCCCTGCTACATACAGTGACCAGCAAGAGCACTACAGTGACACTACATACAGTGACCTGCTGGTGTGCTGCTGTACACTAGCCCTGAAGTTATACTGGTCACAGGGGGGTCGACAGGGAGGCCTGTAGAAGCTGTGATATCTGTGACTGCTATTGGTATGCCCCCTGGATACGGAACAAGAACATTCTTACGTTAAAGGGTGCTGCTGGGACCAACATACAGAATCAAGCACACACTCCTGCTTTTTTTTTTTACCTTCTCACTCTGTGACTCATACTGAATCTATGAAGAAAGGTGTCTATTTTAACTCCTTCCTACCCACCCTAATTAGACAGGTGTACTATCTGCTCTGTTGTCAATTTAACACATGATCTAGATGCAGTGGTACTTCATTTGAACACTGCATTTCCAGTTATGTAGATACAGCAATGCTTATATTGCAGGGTTAAACATGCTATGACGCGGTCTTCCTAGAGGTGTTGATTTCTGCTGTGAAAACTGAGTCAGACTCTGTTCTCATAGCTAGCCTCCAAATGATACACCTGTCCTTTTTCGTTGAGAAGCATTTGACTGGTTGAGGGGAAAAGTTGTTGTGATGTTGACGGAGGCAGATCAAGCAGCTTCAGAGACTGGATCTCGGTATTCGGAAAAAACTAAAACACCGGTCTCCTTTCTTTTATTTTATTTTTTAAATACAGTCAACCTCTGAAAAATTAGAATTTTATAAAGATAGAATCTTTATGAAATACTTATTTTTACTGTTTTGGAATTTCACTGAAATTCCAACCCAGTCAAGAGATATACAGAGACAAAGTAGGGACTGCTTTGCCTCTGTATTTTTCCTCCGACAGACTTTCCTAGACTCAAGGGGTCAATTGTCAATCTCGAAAGCCGTCAGAAACGGCTGCATGGGATTGCCCGTGTCTATGGAGGTCCTGTGTTCTCACATGATCTCTCACAAATATCAACGATGTATTCTTGCAGCTGTGACGGCAATGCCAAAAGAGAACCCTGCCAGATCAAGATGGCTGCACCTGTGAGGGACAGGTTCAGATAAGAAAACTCCCCTTAACCTACACCACCACCTCTCCATGGTCACCGGACCCCCATTGGTGATGTTCTCCATCGGGGGACTTGACAAATTTGCTTTCATTTAGATTTGGGGTGGACCTGAAACGAAAAGGGAAGGAAAACACTATGGTGTTAGAAATACAGGTTTGATTCCTAACTCAATAGTGTTCCTTAAAAAAAGAGCCATATATGCCACGTGTTGACATGTTAAATGAGTTACATAAAAATTAGAGTAGAGAAACCAACTACCCCATCACAAAACAAAAGAGGTTCTTAATATTTAGCAACATGAACAAGGCCTTGAAGCTCTTGCCTGTTGTGGCCACAGACGGTAATCTTAAATTGCATTAACTCCCACATCTACACTGAGCTATCAGAAATGTTAGCAAATGTAAATATTTAAATCTAAACACCTGTAAAATGTCCCTCCCTACCATCAATCAAATCCTTAGGGGAAAAGGAGAAAAAAAAGAACCTTTCTGCAGGCAGTTCTCTTGCTCCCCATCACATGAACTCCCCCAGTAGGTTGTCACACTTCCAGAGGGTGTATGGGATCACAGTGATGCCAATGTGCTGGCAATTAAGCCAGAATATCTGAGTGAGCAGAGAGGATTGCCCTTTTTGGGAAAGTATTCCAAAGCTGGGCCAAACCCAGCAGATGGGGCAGAAACAGAGGGTGGGTGTTGTAGCACTATAACACCCATTGGTCTTACAAAATGGTGGTGCTGGAACTATGGGCTGCAGGTAAGTAAAGATATGACATTTTACCATATATTATATACCTTAGAGTGAACTTATATGATATGATAAAATATAACATGCATTTGCGTTTGCAGAGAATCATACCTGAAAACCATTTGTTGCTTCTTCTGGCTTCTTATCATCACGAATGCGAAGAAAGCGAGGAAAACGCAGAGAAATTCCCTTTTCTTCATCAACCTGAGAAAATAATTATTTAAATTTAACATAAAGATCAGCATAATCATTATTCGTCCATTATTACATACTGACCAGTATAAAACTAGTATGTGTAAATAATATTACTCCTAGGATTATTTCAAAAGGCATGGTTCTTAATTTTGTTACAGCAATAGAAATGATGCCGTACTTCTTATGAAAATCATATAGATAACCACTGGATAAGAGTCTGCATCATATGAGTATGTATCAACATACTTGCACATGCAACATATTGAAGATGTAGAGGACCCCTCCCCTTAAAACACTGAGCTCCTTTAACATTAAAGGGATTCTAGTGTTAGAAATACAAATCTGTATTTCTAAACATTATTAGTGCCCTCTTCCCCCTACATCCCCCCCCCCCGTTAACCCTTTAGTCACTTATGCAACGCTGCATTGAATTAATGCTTTCCATTGGGTATTTTACTGATGCTGGATGTCCTTATTCAGAGCACGAGGACATCCAGTTTCAGTTAGGCGATCTAGAGTCAGGTAACATGCCTGAAGTGCCTCTAGTGGCTGATAGACAAAAACGGAATCATGTTTAATTCCCATGGTGGAACAATATTTCTAATTGGAGGGTGTGTTAACCAGAACGCTAGAAAAAAAAAATCTGCTTAGTAAAAATATTAGAGGCAATATCCTTGATGAGAAAATGGCTTTATGCTTGTTTTTGAACTTTCAAATTAGAGATCCCTAGACATTTATTGAAATCTTCTTCTAAATAACCCCCCCAAAAAACACTCAGAAGGTTCTAAGGCATTCAATTTCTGCTTTTCTCACCATTAAAAAAAACCAAAAACTTTTCGGATTCTGAATTATATTATGGATGTGGATTCTGTTGACTGTTAAAGAATGTCAATTCTTTCTTTCTTCAAACGCCAAGAAGACAGATTTAGCCTTTGAGCTTCCACAGTCAGTTTGAACACTTTTAGATCTATGGTAGATACTTCTTGTTCTTCAGGATGTGCTCTGAAACTGGACTTGTATAATTCTTTATGGCCAAAGGGAAAATACTGAAATCACCTTGGGCTCTTTCTGCTTTTATTTTCTATACAATGCCAAGAGTGACTGATATTGGAGGAAAAACATATCCCAATTTATTTTTCCTGTGGACTGCAAGACAATTCAAAATGTCTTGATGACGTTCTATGTAGAAGAGAGCCAATAATCTGACTTTAGTTTTTCTTCTTGCCATCAAGTCTATTTCTGTATAACCAAGTCTGCTTGCGATCTCAGTGAGTAATTGGTTCTGCAATTCCCATATTTTCTTGTTCCCACCTTGGTCTTCTGAGGTCATCCACTCCTATTATGTAAACGGCTGAACTAGAAAGTAGGTTCTTCTCTGCCCTTAACAATCCTTATGCATACTTACTACACCTTTGGTGAAGTCTTAGACTGTGCTGTTGTCTGATTGGATTTGTACATCCCTAACCATATATGCTTCTTTGAACACCTTATTGCTTTCAGCACTGCTAGCATTTCCCTGTTATTCGAGGAATGCTTTCCTTCTCCATATGACCATCTGCCGTGGAAAGGGATACCCTCTAGTTGGGCACCCCAGCCTTTTCCTGAAGCACCTGTATTTCAATGGGTATTTTTTCAGATGGATAGAAAGACCATTTTATAAAATTTTATTTATTTTTTATCATTTTTTTTTTTTTTTTTTTTTTTTTTAGCAGTTTTGAGTTTTCCACTATGCTATTCTTTAAGGTTTCTCTGAAAATATGAATGTTTGTGTCTAGTCCTCATTTTGATCTGTCCATATATTTCAAAACTTATTTTTGGAGGTTTCCAAACCTACGAGCCTTTGCCCAGTTTACAGCTGTTATTGGTGTTAAACTAAAGAGCTCACAGCCATCCTGATCGCTATTTCTGGATTTTTCTGAATGTGAGAAAATGCCCTGTAAACGTTTCTCTTGTTTTCTATGAATAATCCTTAAAAATTCATTTTTGAAACTGGGTTCAAATTAAATTTTTACTAATTCATCAACCAGCGACAGTTTTTAAGGCACTCTATGGAGAATTGGATACTTCTTCCTAACTCTGGTATTGACTATGCTTTAAGTAACCAGTCATCTAGATCAGGCACAACCGGTATTCCTTTTTGATAGGTTGCTAGAATGGCCATGGCTTTGACGAAACGCCAAACAACAGTGCCTTGAATTCGAAGATAATTATCTTTCTTTCTCCTCGGACAGACACCTTAGCAATTTTCCTGAAACTACTGTCATAGGTATGTGTAAATATACATCCTTCAATTCTGTGGTAGAGATAACATCTCCTTTTTGCAAGATTTGTGCAATACAATAAACAAAACAATTTCCATTTGATTATTTTATACATTTCTTTAACCCCTTAAGGATGGTGGCAATTGTACATGTTCTGATCAAAACAAAATCTGGAATATGACTATATATCTGTTCATCCATAATTTACCTCTTTCATATTAAGTGCACCCACACATATATATTTTTTTTCAGGAGAAACAGGGCTTTAATTTCACATTAAATATTTATATATGCAACATAATATATAAAATTAATTTTAAAAAGTGTGAGAAATCAAAGGGACCAAAATGACTATCTTAATGAAGTAGATTTGATGGGATCATGCCCCTGAAGTTTCAGTGCTCAATACTCTGCCATTTAGAGGTTAAATCACTTTGTTTCTGTTCGTGCAGTTCTAGCCACACCTCCCCTGGCTATGACTGACAACCCATAGTATTCAATATTGGGTATGTCCAGTCTTTTGTAATCTACATATATTAGGGCACTAGAAAAAGTGCAATGGTGGGCTACAATACTAATAAAAGTAAAGGAGCATTTTAGTTATGAAGAAATGTTAAAAAAAAATTACCTAGACATGACGACTGCCTATCCATCTTTCTATCCTATGTTCATAAAAAACAAAACAAACAAAGATATGTCTTTCTGAAAAGGTTTGTATAACTTGTCATGCCACAATAAGATATCATGTTTTGCTATCCTGCTATTTTACATCTCAATAAAAGAAAGATTAACAAAAAAAAACCTCTTTAGTTTGGAATAATGGCAACTATGAAATATGGAATATGATAGTATTATACAAATATTTTCAGGGCCAGTACAAACCATTGTCTGGAAATCTATTCATAAACAGGACTATACAAAGGAAACAGGACTATACAAAGGTAGTCTAAGCCATATTAATTTTTTTTTTTTAAACAGTAAGAACAATAAGGATGTGTAATTCTCTGTCTGTAGAGGTGGTTTTAGCAGTGTCTACAGAGATGTTTAACTCCCTAGTGACCAGATCCCTTTTTAAAACCAACCCTCTGGAACCTACTTCCATTCGCTATCAGTTCCCCCTAGTATGCCTTCCTTTAACCCCTTAGTGACCAGACCGTTTTCAATTTTCGTACCGTTATGGAACAGGGCACTTTTAACTTTTCTGCGATGTTTGTGTTTAGCTGTAATTTTCCTCTTACTCATTTACTGTGCCCACACATATTATATACAGTGTTTCTCGCCATTAAATGGTCTTTCTAAAGATAACATTATTTTCATCCGATCATAATTTACTATAAAAAAAATCTAAAATATAATGCAAAAATAAAAAACACCTTTTCGAACTTTGACCCCCAAAATTTGTTACTCATCTACAACCGCCAAAAAACACCAATGCTAGTTTCTAAATTTTGTCCTGAGTTTACAAATACCCAATGTTAACATGTTCTCAGCTTTTTTTTGCAAAGTTATAGGGCAATAAGTACAAGTAGCACTTTGCTAGTTCCAAACCTTCCTCCCCCCCCCCCCAAATTTTTTTTTAACATTGTTACATTGTAACACTAATATCTGTTAGGAATAACCCTTCACATGTATATATTTTTTAAAAGAAGACAACCCAAGGTATTAAACTTGGGGTATTTTGACTACTTCCATGCAGCCATTTTACCACCAATCTATGCCAAATAAAAAAAAATTATAATTGGTGATTTTTTTGACACACATCGCAATTTAAGAATATATGTATGGAGAACTTTAAGGGTTACTGCCCAAAAAAACAAAAAAAAAAAACAATAAGTGTTCAGCAACATCTCCTGAGTTCAGTGGTATTCCCAATGTATAGGTGTGTCGAGATCTATGGGGGCTAAAAGACCTTATTTGGAGGGTGCGCATTCCCGTTTTCCAACTTGGAATTTTCACAGCTGGTCATCATGCACCCATGTCCTATTTAGGACATTGTTTTGAAGCTGGCCAATGTAATTTACCCCAATCAAACCATATATTTTTGAAAAGTGGACACCCTAGGGTATTTCAACATTTTCCATGCACAAATTCTACCACCAATCTTTGGCAAGCTTTTGGGTAGTCATTTTTGTGTTATTTTTCTCTCACATTGTACTTTAGGCATGGATTCTCAGTTCCTGTTGTGTTACTGACAAAGAACACGCCAATATGTGTTCAGCAATATCTTCTGAGTATAACAGTGCCCCCAATGTACAGGTTTTATGGGTTTTTGCAAACTTACAGGGATCAAATGTAGGGCTTTCCCCTTTTCTATGTTTGAACATTGAAATTTGCCAGATTGGTTTGCTGGATCTATGTTGCCTTTGAGACCGTATAGCAGCCCAGGAATGAAAATTAACCCCATCATGGCATACTATTTGTAAAAGTAGACAACCCACGGTATTCAAATTGGATTTAATCCAGTCTTTTGAAATAGCCACTTATTCACAAACGCTGGCCAAAGTTAGCGTTTGTATTAGTTTTTTGCATTTTTTTTTGTTACAAAAAAACTGCAGTCACTGGTGATTTCATTGTTGTGATAAGTTTTACTGTTTCACATATATTTGTGTTCAGCGAAGTCTCCAGAGTATAACAATACCCCCCATGTACACTTTTATTTCCTATATATGTATAATATATTATAAATAAAGCATTTTATAATATATTATACATATATAATGGATATATATGATTTCATTATATGTGTATTTTGAGATATGTGTATACTTATAATGAAATCATGTATATATATATATTATAAAAAGCTTTTTTTTTTTTGTTGCGTCAGATATTGGGACCGCTTTAGGTCATTGCCAAATAACATTATCAAGATCCCATATCATCATTTGCTTAGAATAATCGCAAAAGGAAAGGAAAAGAGAAAAACAGAGAGAAAAAAAAGAAGAAGGAAGAAATAAAAACAAAGGAGGTTTTGCCAAAACGTCTATCATTAGTGGTCTTTTAGCTTGCCTTGAATATGTCTTAACGTAGTCTTACTATGGTATTGTCTTACTATGGTGTTTCTGCCCTGTACGTTAGCCATAGTTCCCATATCTTATCGTAATGGTCTCTCTTCCCCTGAGTGGCCCAATGAACTTCTTCAAATTCCCTTAAAGCTTCCACTCTAAGAATCCATTGTTCTTTAATCGGAATACTAGATTTAAGCCAAAACAGCGGGATCAGAGCATTTGCCTCATTCAATAAATAACTCAACAATATCTGTTTGTTATTCTCCTTAAAGGAAGCTGGCCAGCCCAACAGAATCTTGGATGGGGATAATTGATCGAGCATTGGAATTTTTTTTTATAAATAACAGACAATACCTGTAGCCAATAGCTCCCAATAATTTTGCACTCCCACCATATGTGTTCCATATTCGCTCCCCTCTCACCACATCTCCAACAATCATCCGAAGCCAATGCTCCGTATTTATTAAGTCGATCCGGAGTATTGTACCATCTAGTAACCCTTTAAAAAAATAATTTTCCTAGAGGTGCTCACCTGTGCCTTCATCCCCATTTTGAACACAAATGACCAGTCATTGCTGTCCATTTGAATAATCAAACCTTGCGTCCGTTCTATATATACTGGACAGATAAGGCTTCTTCTCTATTCCAGGACCACAAAGTAACTCGAACTCTGTTCTCTCTCTCGTCTGCCAATATGGTAGCACTTTTTGGTATATAAAAGACTTCAGATATCTAATCCCCATTATATCTATAAGCGCTGTCATATTGTCCCATAAAGGGAACTCTCTTATTCTATTGGGTATTTCATCTGTTATTAAACTTGTTACTGAAGGGTCTGCATCTCCGGTTAACTTTTCCAATAGTTTACGGCTCGGCCCAAACTGGAATTCCAAATTGGATGCTATTGGAAAAAATACCGATAGTCCCGGGGATAACCCCCATCTATCTTTAAGTCTTCTCCACGTCTGTATGGTATGATTTATAATTGGATGTTTAAATGGAGATAGTAATTTTAATTTACAATTCTGCCAAGGCAGGGTCTCCAACTTCACCTTTATAAAGTCCTGTTCTATCCTATACCATTGCTTCCCCTTATCTATAGCCGTCCATTCTCTAATTCGCGCACATAATACCGCAACATAGTATCTATAGATATGCGGAAGGCCAAAGCCACCTCTTTCAATAGGTAGTGTCAATGTATTATACGCAATACGTGGAGTTTTATAATTCCATATAAATGAAAGGAATATAGATCGCAATTTTCTTAAGAAGTCTCTCTGCAATAAGACCGGCAATGTCTGAAATAAGTATAATATCTTTGGTAAAATCATCATTTTTATAATATTAACTCTCCCAATCAATGTGAAGGAGGCCTGATTCATTTTTTTTAGATCTTCTTCAATCTTTCTCAGTAGTTTCCCATAGTTCAATTTGTATAAGTCTTTCAGATGTATCGTCAGTAATGTCCCTAGATATGTTATACTTGTGTCTGTCCACTTATAATTATATAGCTTTTGTAGTTCCTCTTTAATTCCTACATTTATCCCCACTCCCAGTATTTCAGATTTATCTGAATTTACTTTAAAATTACATAAGCCACCAAATTTCTCCAATTCCTCGTGAACATAAGGAAATGTATATCGGGGTTCTATAAGCGTAAATAAAACATCATCGGCTACTTTAACCTCTCCTCCCATATACTTATACCCTTTAATGTCTATGTTCTTTCGTATAGCCTCTAAAAAAAGGTTCAAATACTAGAACAAAGAGAAGAGGGGACAATGGGCAACCCTGACGGTTGCCATTACTAATAATAAAAGAGTTGGACAGTTGACCATTAACACGGACATTAGCAGAGGGACCTCTATACAAGGTCTGTACCCAATTACAAAATCTCGGGCCAAGCCCCCATGCCTCTAAGGTAGCAAACAGATAGGACTGATACACCCTGTCAAATGCCTTCTCGGCATCTATAGTTAACAGAGCTGTAGGACATTTATTTATTATAGCTCCATGTATTACATTCAAAATTTTAGTGGTATTGTCTCTGGCTTCATGGCCAGTGACAAATCCAGCTTGATCAGGGTGGATCAGTCCAGGCATAAGGGGCTTAAGTCTATTTGCCAAAAGTTTTGCAAATATTTTTAAAATCAACATTGATAAGAGAAATCGGTCTATAACTACTGCAAATTTCTGGATCTTTCCCTTCTTTATGTATCACAGCAATTACTGCTCTCAACATTGATGGTGGAATGTCCATAGTTGGAGATAGGCCATTAAAAGTTCTTAGAAAATGTGGCTCAAGAATATTATAGAATTGTTTATAAATAACGTGCAGTGAGACCATTCGGCCCAGGGCTTTTATTAAGAGACATTGCTTTTATCACAGCCGAAAGCTCCTGGGGGGAGAACAATTCCTCCAATTGAGCTGATGTATCTTTAGAAATTTTTAATGGAATATTTTTTGAAAGATATGGTTCTCTTTCATATGGGGTCTTCAAGGGGTTTTAGTTGTATAGGTCTTTGTAATAGTTCCTAAAAATGTTTGCTATTTCCTCAGTAGTATTAAAAATTTTCCCTTGTGTGTCTTTCATTTTGTGTATACATGTTTTTTGTAACTTTACTTTTAAGGCTTTAGCTAAAAATGTCCCACTTTTATCCCCATGTGTATAGATTGTACTTTGTGTCAGCTGGACCGCTCTTTGGGCCTCGTATGTCAATAATGACCTCAGCTTAGATCTAACTGCCGTTGGACATTTAAAATTTTCTTCAGTCGAAGTTTGCTTATGCATAAGCGCTACGGAATCTGTTGGCGCTATATAAATGGCAATAATAATAATAATAGACTCCAATATATCCAATTTTTTTGCTAGCCTTTGTATTTCTTCGGCTCGTTCCTTTTTACATCTAGCACCCCATTTGATTAAGACCCCCCGGATCACACTCTTATGCGCTTCCCATGTCCATGGTTCCTTAATATCATCTGTATATTATCCAAAGAATATTGAGAAAGCTTTTCTAATAAGTCCTTAGAGACCCTTGTAACGTCAAGAAGGGACTCATTTAATCTCCATATGTTATTACCCTTTTCCTTGGACAAAGTTCAGATCAGAGTTTAAGAGAATTGCCACTCCTCTAGACTTGCCTTTCAAAAAATTACTTTAGAAAGTCTGATTGAATTTATTCGTATTAAGTCTAGCCTGAAAAGTGTTTTTATAGTGGGTTTCTTGAATAAATACAATATCTTTTTTTTGCCTTTCTAGCTCCTGTACCAAGATAGAGCGTTTCCCTGGGGAATTTAGACCATTAACGTTCAAAGACATACAACTAATCTGTACCATAAAAACAGTCGAAAATTTCCAATTCTACGTTACTAAGATCAAGCCCCTTACCACTACTCCCATATTTAAACAAAAGGCAAAACGAAAGAACAAAAAAGAAAACAAAAAAGAAAAAGGAAAGGAAAGAAAGTCTAAGTATATAATCTTTATATCAATACTATCTCCAAAATAGGTTAATTCCCCCGTGGGAGACACATTTGTGTCCACAAGACATATCAGCATCTTCCTAAGGGGGAGGGGAGAGAGAGAAAAAGGCAGTTGGGATCAAAATTATAGGCTAGTTTTTCAGGGTACTTCCACCAATATTCTACATTGCCCTAATACATCATCTCATATTGTCCCACTTCACAAGGCCATCTGATGTTATTAAGGCAAACTTTCCCTAACGTTTTTTTAATTTTTTGTTTTACTTTGGTTAATAGGTTAATTCCCCCGTGGGAGACACATTTGTGTCCACAAGACATATCAGCATCTTCCTAAGGGGGAGGGGAGAGAGAGAAAAAGGCAGTTGGGATCAAAATTATAGGCTAGTTTTTCAGGGTACTTCCACCAATATTCTACATTGCCCTAATACATCATCTCATATTGTCCCACTTCACAAGGCCATCTGATGTTATTAAGGCAAACTTTCCCTAACGTTTTTTTTATTTTTTGTTTTACTTTGCCATTTAGGTTTTTGTATCTCTTGCGGTGAGGACATGCCTGAAAGACCTGTCCAGTCTTCAATCTCTATATAAGGGAGCCCAAGAGCTTGTAAGAAATCAGGTATATCTGATGGGGTCTTTATCATATATGTTTTGGAGTGCTGGAAGACCATTAGAGCAAATGCTTTAATTCTTTTATAAAATATTATACATAGATAATACAGACACTCCACACTTACCGACCGGGTTCCGTTCCTACAACCCGGTCGTAGAACGAATCGGTCGGTAAGTGAAGAGTTAAGGGATTCCGTGCTCTGGTGCGTTCGTCTATGTTCGGGGAAGTTTCCCCGAACATAGACATGCGCCCCAGAGCAGGGAATCCCCACGACGGCTCGCACTTACGCCTGGTCGTAAGTGCGAGCCGTCGTAAAATAGGTAGGTCACTAAATGATGACCACCTGTACATGAATAATATATTTATTTTTTAAAAACATTTTTTACTTTTTAGCAGCCTGGGGGACTGCATGACAGCTCAGAAAGTCCCCCTGCTGGCAGCTCCTAGAGTCATATTGCGGTGATGTGATCATGGTGATCACATGGCCCTGGAGGGAAAGTGTGGCTGGAGCTGCTGCGGTCTATACCAGTCCCCCACCCCAACCGTGATCGCTGGTCCAGGGCTCCTATTTCCTGCGGACATACTAGGTACATCTGCGGTCCTTAACGACCATTTTGTCGGACGTACCTAGTACGTCCATAGTCGTTAAGGGGCTATACACCCTGTTCCAAATTATTATGCAAATGATATTTTTCTCATTTACCTAAATAATTGATGTAAATAACAGTCAGTATAATTCATGTTATCAACTATTAAGAGTACAATTAAAATTTTATTGAACGGGGGCGGAGCTTGAACTCGGAGCCGAGCGGACGTGTGCTGTGTGAGCTCCCGCTCGATAAACTGACTTTCTGGGGAAAAACCCCGGAAACCTCCAAGCGACTGACGCCACACTAGGCTAAGACAACCGGGGATACTGCGACGACAAGGCAGATACCTTTCGCGGGCGCCCACGGTAGTGTAAACCGCGGCTACAAACTGAGGCCTGCAGACGGCTAAGGGGGGAAGGGCGGCCAACTTCCCTGCCGACTGGTACGTCCAGCAGACCCACTCTGCTCCTACCCCCCCCCCCTTGGGGGGCCGGCGACTCGGAGTCTCTCTAAGAACAGAGATGCGGAAGACCCGCACCCAAGATGGCGGCCCAGCAGCAAACCACAGCAACAGACAAGCACCAAACAAGCGACAGGGCCCCTGGAGGCTTTTGATCAGCACTGTAAGAGCTTCTGGACGATACTCTGCAACCAGGGCCTAACCCGCAGACAGGCGGTGAAAGCGTTGGCCCCATGGATCCGCCCGGTAACCCGGCGCCGCTGTTATGGGCCCCTACCTCGAATCCCCAAAACTGCCGCCCAGCAAAGCAGACACCAGCGACCAACGAGGCGGGCGGGGGAGCCACATGGCATGGGTGCCGATACTCGCTCCCAAAAACACAGGAGCTGGAGCGTCAGGCAAGCCCAACAAACATCTACCTCATATGGCACCAGAACCTGGGACCGGTACGGCGTACCACCACACTCTACAGCCTCTGCGACTAACGGAGGCATGACATGGAGGTCCACCCCACAGTTTAGCGTTGGAGTGAAATCCAGACCGCGGGACACCCTTGAAGAGGCGCAACTTGAAGCCCCGAAGAAACATAGGCTTAACGACCCAGGAGCCGGAGCTCGGGAGAAAGCCCACGCACGGAGCTACCCCATAATGGGAATTGGCTGAGGGACCCAAGAACTTCCTTAGTCACACGGCAGAACCAATAGCGCACAAATATCAAAGTGACTTTCGTTCTGTCTCCATGATTCCTATACTGTTATTATATCACTCTCCCACACATTCTGTTGCTGGGACCATCCTGACAACTCACACTAACCTCAGCCAACACTCTATATACGCACCCAGCGGTTATAACACCCTGACATAGGCTACAGCTCTAACTCCAAACCTCACTCATCACGTACCTGGCACAACAGAGCTAGCCCCTAATGTCCACAGTAAAATATTCCTGCTAACACGACACAACCACATTAGCCTGTGTAAACTAGAAATTCACTTTCAATGCTGGAAGTTACTATATATGACTCCGCTTGTTTGCATGTTAATTTTAACTTTTACTGCTGATGCTTTACTGAACTACTCGTGTCTTTTGACAGATTGTCCATTTTGCTTATTATAATGTTTAGCAATTCAGCAGGTTACTAATCTACGTCAGTCATGTCTATTTATTGCTCGTAAATACCTCTTGCTAATGTTACTCGCATTTACTAACCTGATTTACTCAGCATTACTCTAACAATTTAAAATGTGTGCAGTTTAATCCCATGTCACAGTATTGTCAGCTTTGTGAAGGCATGTAATCGCTATTGTGGAATTGCAGCCATGTTTGTACCCCCCTATGTACAATAAAAATAAAGAATTAAAAAAAAAAATGAAAAAAAAAATTATTGAACAAACCTCCTAATGTTTTTTTAAACATAAACTTACAATGCACTGTTCCAAATTATTACGCACAGTAAGTTTCAAAACACTTTATAGGTTGTAAAGAACTGAAAATTGTCATTTGTTGTGTTTGCAGCATATTTACTGAAATCAAAAGCTATTTCAATCAAACTTATAACATTTTAAACATTTTAACAGGTCATGTTACATTTTAACATAGGACCCCTAATTTGATAGCAGCTTCACAAGTCTTGCATCCATTGAACTTGTGAGTTTTTGGACAGTTTCTGCTTAAATTTTTTGCAAGATGTCAGAATAGTCTCCCAGAGCTGCTGTTTGGTTGTAAACTGCCTCCCACCCTCATAGACCTTTTGCTTGAGGATGCTCCAACGGTACAGGGGAGGATGGAGGCCACACCATGACTTTCTCTCCTTTTATCCCCATAGCAGCCATTGCAGAGGTGCAGAGGTATGCAGAGGTATTCTTTGCAGCATCAGATGGTGCATTGACATGCATGAAGATGTTTTTTTTACAGAAAGCATAGTTCTTCCTTCTGTCCGTCAGAAACTCCACATACTTTTAAGAGGTCATCATCTTTACACCTTCGGGGACCCTAAAAGGGCCAACCTACTCTCTTCCCATGATTCCAGCACAAAACATGACTCCACCACCGCCTTGCTGACGTCGCAGCCTTGTTGGAACAAAGTGGCAGTCCACCAACCATCCACTTCTCCATCCATCTGGACCATCCAGGGTTGCACGGCACTCATCAGTGAACAGGATTGTTTGAAATTAGTCTTCATGTATTTTTCTGCCCAATGCAGCAGTTTCTGCTTGTGAACATTGGTTAGTGGTGGCCAAATAGAAGGTTTATGCACAGTTGCAAGACTCTGGAGGACTCTACACCTTGATGTCCGTGGGACTCCAGAGGCACCAGCAGCTTCAATTATCTGTTTGCTGCTATGTAATGGTATTTTAGCAGCTGCTCTCTTGATCCGAAATCTTTCTCAATGTGTCTTTATCGGCACAAACCGGTCTGTGCTCTGAAGCAGCCACAAATCTCTTAATAGTGCGATGATCACGTTTAAGTTTTCGTGAAATATCTAATGTTTTCATACCTCGTCCAAGGCATTGAACTATTTTACTCTTTTCAGGAGCAGAGAGATTCTTTTTCTTCCCCATATTGCATGAAAATGGTGATCTGCTTAATAATGTGGAACACCCTTCCTTTAGTAGTTTTTCCTTAAATTGGGCTCACCTGGCAGTCTATCACAGGTGTCCGAGATTGTTTTTACTGATCAAAAGAGCCCTGAGACACAATGCCATCCATGAGTTAAACTGAAAAACTAAATATTTAAAGCGGCACTGTCATGCCGAACTTACCTTTCCTCAATCTCTTCCTCTTCTCCCCCTCTCTCGGGATCTGTTATTCTTTTCTTCCATTCTTCTTTAGTTTTCTTTAAAATCATAAGACAAAGTAGGGACTCTGTCTTATGGAGGATTCCTCCGCTTGACCAGCTCTGACCAGCGGAGGAGCAAAGTGTGCTTCATTTCCGCTGGTCAGAGCAATTTTCCCATGATCCCTAGCTTTCCTCCCAGTTCCCACAATGCTTCCTGTCAGTATTGCCGAAAGTCCTGTCACTTAGACAGAACGCCGGCAAAACTGCCGAATTGCATCCTAACAGAATGAGCACTGTTTCTCCATTGGTGTTAGGATGCAATTCGGTACTTTGTTCGGATCGGAATTTCATTCAAATGAATGAAACTCCGATCCTATTCATTGCTGTGGCTGCATCTTGCAGCCGCTTAGTAGATAACTCCCTAATTCCCACGGTATCAGGGAGCTATCTACTAAAAGGCTGAAAGACCTAAACTGGTCTTTCAGCCAAATTTACTAACACCAAGTAAAAATGACTTGGTATTAGTAAATAATATGCCCCTACTCGCTATACCGCGAGTAGGGGCATGTCTAGTAAGCAGTGAGCAGCCTGTGGCTGCTCACTGTAGAAAAAAAATAAAAAAAATATTGCCCCCCACCCCTGAATGACGGGTGGGGGCCGTAAAGTAAAATAAGGGAGGGAGACCTATTGTCCCCCCCCCCCTGGCCCCCACCCCTGAGCGGTGGGTGGGGGCCATAAAGATAATGAGGGGGGGGGGACCTACTGTCCTCCCCCCCGGCCCCCACCCCTGGGCGGCGGGTGGGGGCCATAATAGTAGTAGGGGGGGGGGGACCTACTGTCCTCCCCCCCGGCCCCCACCCCTGGCCGGCGGGTGGGGGCCATAATAGTAATAAAGGGGGGGGGGACCTACTGTCCTCCCCCCCGGCCCCCACCCCTGGGCGGCGGGTGGGGGCCATAATGGTAATAAGAGGGGGGGACCTACTGTCCTCCCCCCCCCGGCCCCCACCCCTGGGCGGCGGGTGGGGGCCATAATAGTAGTAGGGGGGGGGGGGACACACCTACTGTCCTCCCCCCGGCCCCCACCCCTGGCCGGCGGGTGGGGGCCATAATAGTAATAGGTAATGGGGGGGGGGGGGACCTACTGTCCCCCCCCCCCAGGCCCCCACCCCTGGGCGGCGGGTGGGGGCCATAATAGTAGTAGGGGGGGGGGGGGACCTACTGTCCTCCCCCCCCGGCCCCCACCCCTGGCCGGCGGGTGGGGACCATAATGGTAATAAGAGGGGGGGGGGACCTACTGTCCTCCCCCCCCCGACCCCCACCCCTGGGCGGCGGGTGGGGGCCATCATAGTAATAAGGGGGGGGGAGACCTACTGCCCCCCCCCGCCCCCACCCCTGGGCGGCGGGTGGGGGCACTAAGTAAATTCCCCCCCCCCATCAAGGTGACTAGGGGTGCCCAAGCCCCTAGTCACCCACCCCCCACCCAAATAAAAAATGCCCCTACCTACCCCCCTCACCCTAAAAAATAGTGAGGGGGGAATAAAATTGCTAACCTGTAAAGTTACATTAAACTTACCATTCGACGTCTTCTTTTTTCTAAAATCTTCATTTTTCAGCCCCAAAAAGGCCAAATAAAAAACCATCATAGCCGTCGAACTAAAAATAAAATAAAAAACCAGACGAAAAAGGAAAAACCCGAGCGCACAAAAAAATAATCCATCTTCACCCATGGAGGGCTCCGCGCAGACTGAGCTCCGCAGGGCGGGGCAAGGCTTATAGTAGGTCCCAGTAGGTCCCCCCCCATTATCGTTATGGCCCCCACCCGCCGCCCAGGGGTGGGGGCCGGGGGGGGGAGGACAGTAGATCCCCCCCCTTATTACTATTATGGCCCCCACCCGCCGCCCAGGGGTGGGGGCCGGGGGGGGGAGGACAGTAGGTCCCCCCCCCCCTATTACTATTATGGCCCCCACCCGCCGCCCAGGGGTGGGGGCCGGGGGTGGGACATTAGGTGTCCCCCCCTATTACTATTATGGCCCCCACCCGCCGCCCAGGGGTGGCGGCCGGGGGGTGGAGGACAGTAGGTCCCCCCCCCCTTATTACTATTATGGCCCCCAACCGCCGCCCAGGGGTGGGGGCCTGAGGGGAGGACAGTAGGTCCCCCCTCATTCCCATTATGGCCCCCACCCGCCGCCCAGGGGTGGGGGCCGGGGGGTGGAGGACAGTAGGTCCCCCCCCCCCCTTATTACTATTATGGCCCCCACCCGCCGCCCAGGGGTGGGGGCCTGAGGGGAGGACAGTAGGTCCCCCCTCATTCCCATTATGGCCCCCACCCGCCATCCAGGGGTGGGGGCCGGCGGGGGAGGACAGTGGGCCCCCCCCCCGTCCCCCCCTTATTACCCTTTTTTTTTTTTACAGTGAGCAGCCACAGGCTGCTCACTGTTTAGTGGACATGCCCCTACTCGCGATATAGCGAGTAGGGGCATTGGGGAGATTTTTATCTCCCTTGTGCTATTATGGGGGTCATATTGACCCCCATGGAGTGAGGAGGGGACCTGGGGGGCTTATGAAGTGGTGGGGAGCACTGCTCCCTGCCGCTTCTGTCTTTACATATTGCAAGGAGGGAGCTGCACGCCGGTAGCTCCCTCCTTGTAATAAACCGAACAAACAAACGAACACTGATACACAGTGTTAGTTTGTTCGTCTGATTTTTTCTATTCATTCATTCGTCTGTCTGATGAATGAATGAATAGGTGAAATTCCCGTTCGCATGTCCAGATGTTTCACTGGGCATGTGCGGGAATCTCAGGGCTATCTAGTGCGGGTAGATGACGTGTCCCACAGGGACTTCACCTACCCACACAAAGATGGCGGCGCCCTGAATATAGATCGGGGCAGAAAATAAAGAATAAAAAATAGGTAATGTGGGGGGCATAGGGGCATTTGGGGATGACTAGGGGGTCGATTGGATGTAGTTGAGGCGGGAGGGGGGTTAAAAAAAAAACGGAATTCGGCATGACAGTGCCGCTTTAATCTTTGTGACACTTAAATAGAATTTGCATAATAATTTGGAACAGGGTGTACATAGATGTATATATTTTCATTCTAAGTATTTGATATAAATATATATTATTTTCAAAATACAGTTAGATTAAAATGACACCTATATAATCTAAAAATATATATTTTTACAGTTTATTTTTAATTAAGTATTTATTTTTTATAATATATATATATATATATATATATATATATATATATATATACACACCCGTGTGTAATCTTACTCTAAGCATTTTTATATTAATATATGTATATAATAATAAAAAATACACTTACTATTATGTTATATATAAGATATATATATATATATATATACATATATGAGAACAAAAGGATCTGGTATGCCTAATGCAATACACAGGAATGGGGGAGTAGGACTCTTGAGTAGTCGCTCAAGACTGGATATTAATAGGGTTTCACCTAGAAACCTATTGAAAGATAAAATAAGAGGTAACACCCTAGGTGCAGTGTACGTGATCCAGGAGCTAACTAGCAAAAATGGCTAAAACTAGAAATAGTAAGATTATAAAAATTATAAAGATTATAATAATTACAATGTGCAAATAAATAATGAAAAAACGTGGTGGTGATATAATAGTGGTATAAATATAAATATATATATATATATATATATATATATATATATATAAATAGGGTAGAAATACTTCAAAAAAGGAACACTGGGATAAAGTGCAACAAGAATGTATGGTGAGTATACCTTTAAGAACTGCTATAGGCAGAATTTGTGGAATAAGCACCAAATAATATACTTTTGTAAAAAGATATAAACATAATACAGCAGAAGAAACAGTATGTGCAAAAAACTGTTTCCTGCAGTGCAATATAATGGTGATATCGCTGTAAAGTGCCACTGGAACAAATAATTGGAATAGTAAAAAACTGGGTGAAAGTAAAAACCAGTTTATTCACAATATAAAATAAATATAGATAAAAATATGTGTCAGGAATGGAGTCCAGAATGATTACCAGCACAGTGGATGAGAGTATTGGAAGTCAGCCTCAAGGGTCAGTCCGGATGGCTGTGGATGGTGTGAGCACTTTTCTCTTTCCAGCTGCCGGCTGCTGGTAAAGAAGGCGTGCGTGTCAGACCTCGCTCTGGGAGGTGAGTGATGCAGAGCTCCCGGTCCGGGACTGTGAAGGCTTCGCTGTCAAGTTGTTACACCACTGGCTGGAACATAGATGGAATCGACTGAACAAGCAGGTTACCGATTCCATCTATGTTCCATCCAGTGGTGTAACAACTTGACAGCGAAGCCTTCACAGTCCCGGACCAGGAGCTCTGCATCACTCACCTCCCAGAGCGAGGTCTGACACGCACACCTTCTTTACCGGCAGCCGGCAGCAGAAAAGTGCTCACACCATCCACAGCCATCCGGACTGACCCTTGAGGCTGACTTCCAATACTCTCATCCACTGTGCTGGTAATCATTCTGGACTCCATTCCTGACACAATTTAATGTGTAATTAAGTTAATTTATAAACTATTTTAATTTTTTTTAAACTTGTTTTTTTAACTTTTTTACCATCAGTTCAGGCAGTACCCCTGCTGGCAGCACTGTTGACACCTATTGTGGGCGTGTGATCGCTCTTTTAGAGCGGTCACATGGCTCTTGGGGGTCTTAAATTGGAGATGCAGGGACTCAGAAGAAGACCGATTGCCGGCGGTGGAACGGCGGCGATCGGTAAGTACATAGGGAGGGAGAGTAGGGGTTAGTTTAAAAAACTAGGGGTTAATTTAAAAAAACAAAAACAAAAAAAAAACCTTGAGGCACTGAAGGCTTCTGATACTCTGCAATACACTGCCAGTCACCACGTGCAGTGACCCGGAAGTGATCGCTCCAGGGGGAGCGATCACTCGGGTGCCCGGCAGTGAGCGAGGGGAATTCCAAGATATTGAGGCATCGTGCAATACCCTTAGAGCAGCTGGAAGCGCTCATTTTGGCAGCGGAAGTACAGGGTAAATAGGTGGTCATTAACAAAAATGTTTTGCCCTGTACGTCCGTGGTCACTAAGGGGTTAAAACAGCAATTGGATAAATACTTGCAAAAACATAATATGCATGGATATAATTTAATTAGATGGGTAATAGCTTCTTGATCCAAAGAGATATCGGACTGCCATTCTGGGATAAGCAGGAATTTTTGCCTAGTTTGTTGCAAAACTGGAAGTCCTTCAGATAGGGGTTTTGCCTGCTTTTGAATCCACAGCAAAAACAAATGTGAGAAAGGTTGAACTTGATGGATACATATCTCTTTTCAGCTATGCAACTATATATATATATATATATATATATATATATATATAAAAAAAAAAAAAGATCTTTACAAGAATTCAAAGACAGTCTTCTAACTTATTTAAATATTTTGGAAACTAGATCCCAAGCCCCCGAAATCAGAGTTTTTTCTTGAGCTGCAGAATTGGAATAGGATAGGAATGGGCCTCGCACATTCAGCTGTTGGACTGCAGAATCTTTAACTTTATTAAAAGCTTGCTGGAAGTTGGACTGGAACCGATAAAAAAATGTGGACATTTTGTTTTGCTTAGATTTATCTAGAAAAACTTCTGAACACCGAGTACTTTCTTTTGCATCCAGCTGGAAGTGGAATCTGACACACAGTGCAAGGCAAGTGTTTGGCCTTAGGTTTATTGTGAACAGACTGATATTTCTGGTTTGGCCATTTTTCTGGATTAGAACCACTGACTATGAACAAATAGAAAACCACAGCCAGGGCTAAACATCTAGAAATCTATAATAAAAAATACACAAAAAAACTCTTACCTAAGAATCAAAGCAAGAGCTCCATAAACTACAAAAACAACACTTCTGTTTAATAAGGTAAACACAGACCAACACTTACTAGTCCAAGTGCTGCTTTATGTACAGGCGAGATGGATAGATCAGCACACTTGACCTCCCAAACTTGTACTGGATCAAACCAGTGATCTGGTTGCATGGAACTATCCCAGCGGTAGTAACTACGAGGACACTCAATGACATGATCCTTGAATGGAAGAAAAGAAAACAAAAAAAAAAAAAAAAACAGTTTAGTAAATGTAACATAGTGCTTTGCCTACTACAGAAAAATGCAGTACCATAACCAAATTGTACCAACACAACATTTTGACATTTTACATCTTTTGTTCTCAAGTGTTATTTTTGTATGCTCAGTTTTGTAAAGTTAAAAGCTGTTCTTTGCTTGATAACCCCCCCTATCCCGCTAAAATCACAAACAAAAAGATTCTTGCAAAAATTTTGTAAGTAATTGCAGTTTTATATTAAAATTTTGAGAATCGGCTGCATAAACCGATAAAGTACTGCAGTGCTCAACCAGCACTTAGAATACTACTTGCAGGGCGTGGTTTGACCGCCAACGAAGATGGCCGCATAGAGCGAGTGCTCCGCACCCCGGCGCTCAAATACAGCACAGTAACCTGCTAATTTCCCGACAGACGGAGCATACACATTACCCCGAACACCCCGACATTCCCACCGGACAAGGGGACCGGATGTCAAACCGCAGACCGACAAAGAAGAGCTCAAAAGAAGCCATATCAGTGGCGGACATGCTGTCTGCACAGAGGCCTACAGCGCGTGGGGCGCCTGCGGCCGCGAGCCCTAACTCCAGGGACCCTCTGGACCGGGCCGGACCGGGGAACCCACCCACAGAGGCAACTTCCAGAGACATATTGCAATCTCTGGCCGAAGTGAAGGGCTACTTAGCCGAAGAAATCAAGCGGACGGCGGCAGAAGTGAAGGCCGAAATTGCTGCAATAGGCGCTCGCACCAGCCATGTGGAGAAAAAACTTGATGCAGTAGTGGAGGCCCATAACACGGCGGCAACCCTCACAAACAAGCTCATGGCACACATGAACGAACTAGAGCTGGAAGTGGAAGACATTGCAAATAGATCAAGGCGGAATAATCTGCGTGTCCGAGGCCTGCCGGAATCCATTGAGGAAGGAGACCTCGAAAAGACCCTGATTGACTGCTTCAAACTAACACTGCCAGATATACCCGACCACCTATGGGTAGTAGATCGTGCCCACAGGGCGCTCAGGGTCAGGGGACCAAAAAACAGCCCGCCAAGGGATGTCATCATGCGGCTGCATTTCTACAAGACCAAGGAAGCCATACTGCGTCACAGCAGAGCCCAGGCCTACGAACCAGAAGGACATACCGTCCAGATTTACCAGGACATTGCACCAGCCACCCTCCTCAGAAGAAAAGCATGGAAGCCGGTCACGGACATGCTAAGAACCAGCGGTATTCGATTTGCATGGGGATACCCCTTCAAAATCATCGTTTTCAATGGCACAAAACCGGCTGTCCTTCACCCAGCGATGAATATGCCCGCCTTTTTCGCAGACATGGGCATTGAGCTTCCACCGGACTTTCAAGCTCCGCCAACCACCATGGACACCCTCGCCCTGTTTGAGGACAATGAGGAGACACGCGGATGAATGAGAGCTCTGCCCGACGACACCGGTGCCAGCACGGGACCGGGCGCCGGAGACACACGCAAGTTTAAACCAGCCATCTAACACCCAGTGCTTTTCACTCACTAGGGACTTACCAGACTGCATAGTTAAAAACGCATATAACATATGCACATTTTGATTAAGTACAAGTTACCTGACTCTGGGGTGTATATATAGTAATAAGAACCGCTAATGTGATATGTGGGGTACGGGGCGGGAGGGAGGGGGGAAACTGAGGGGGATGGAGTGTTTCACGATAAAATACCAAGAGGTGCTCAGCTATAGACCGTAGTGGCAGGGGCCTAGGACGCATGTGACTGGGATATATAGGGTGGGGAATGTCGAGAGATGGGGAGACGAAGGGAAGGGGGTAGTGAGTCATTACTGTAACCACTAGTTCATTATAAGGAAATCCCCACTTTGAGGCTGTGCAAATCATGCTATGGAGTGTGCATCTCCCTACCGGTAGAAACAGGGGCTAAAGTTCGGTCTATGCCCATGTGTTCTGTATTTAATCCACCCCCCACCCCCCCCAATGTATTGGGACTATCTACAGGCCCCTCAGATCCCATAGGGACATTTACTTGGTATAAGTGATGGACCATCTGTTTAAACGGCAGGCATAAGGGAGCAAAACGGAGTACAATGCTATACTCTCACGCATAGATTTTAATTCACTAACGATTTGTGCCACAAAGCGAAATGTGGGTGACACCGGGACTCCCCGAGGTCATCTGTGTCACATGTGGGGGTGAGCCCACAACCACTACAATGGAGGTAGAATACAAATGTATACTGCTGGGGAAGGGCAACAGCCCCTATATAGAGCTGACAATGATGAGTGATATGCGCAGGTAACAACCTGTTACAGACAGGGGAATTCATTTCCCCCCCCTTCTGGCGATTTGCGTAATTTCTTCATACCTTATTGTCACCCACCCCCCTCCAAATCAGGATTTGGATTACCTCTAAGTTAATGATTTTAAGAACTGATAGCTATTCTCACTTGCACACAATGTCTGCCCCTTTTTATTGTCTGAAACTATCCCCTGACTTATCAAAATTGAGTGACTTAATGAGGGTGTCTATGTTGTTGTAGGGTTAATATGCTAATTGAATCACTGCACCACAGTTCTCTCCTTGGTAAGCTGTTCTGCACACTTTGCCAGTGCTGTGTAACGTAAGCCCAAGCATTTGTCTTCTATAAAGAGTGTCACCATATAACAAGCCCATCCGGGTCTTCAATCTAAACGCATAGCCTCACTACCTAGGGAAGCAATGGTGTTTCAAAACATTGAAAAAGACACCTCAGAATTTGCCTAGAAGGTTAAATCGATAATCGTGTTCCTCACCAGCTAACGTTACCACTGATCTGAAGTAGTACAATATAATAGTGCACAGATTTGTCTTATTCAGACACATCGAAAAAAAAAAAAAGGGGGAACAATACTAAAAGCCACATAGCGACCCGGAGCCGCTTTGAAATAATCGGCCATAAGCAGCCTCACCCAACCCTGTCCCAAGCTAATGCATGGAGACATCCGGGCTACCGCTTGAATAGAGCAAACCCAACTCACTAGCCCCCAGAGGTACAAACACTTGGGAGATATTGCCCGCCCAGCCGTAGAAGCACAATGGTCCACAGACGATGGGCCCCAGGAGAATCAGGCTGACAGCGAATGCACTCTGCTAGCAGTGGGATATTGAGTTGCCCGCCCCCCCCCCCCCCCGCCCTCCGGTGTGCCCCGACGGATCGGGATCCGTAAAGCTTGAGCGTTGCCGGGGTGCTCTGCGGCTGAGTTTCCCCCCACCAGAGGTGATTCCCTCGGTGCGGTGGATGCCCACCCCCAGATCTCCCGGCGAGCCGTAAGACCAGGAGGACTTGAGGTACCTATAAGACCTAATTATTTGTACCAGTTTAACATTGTACAGTTAATTGTTAAGTTTTTAATTTGTGTATATAACTGCTGATTGATCTTAACTTTTCTTTCTTTTTCTTAACCTTTTTCTTTCTTCTTAAGGGGAACAGAGACCTCCCTTTGGCCTGCCAATCCCCCCCCCCCCCCTACCCCATAACTGCTCAGGGAAACAACCCAGTGGGCCTGCTGCTGGGGGCCACAGACCCTCCCGACTTACCTTCCTTTGACAGGTGGACGCGCCACGTCGGACAGACAAGGTACGCTGACACCACAACAACATTATGGAACTAAAACTCACCTCACTTAACGTCAACGGGCTCAACAGCCCAAACAAAAGGAGACTTCTCTTCCGAGAACTTAGACGACAGAAAACAGAGATAGCCTTTATACAGGAATCACACCTGCCCCGCACAGCTAAAACACAACTAACCAACCACCTATATACCAGAGCATATACATCCAGAGCACTATGTAAGAGGAACGGTGTCGACATTCTTATACACAAAAAGTGTCCGATACACATCACTAAGGTGCAGAGTGACACAGAGGGCCGGTACGTGATCCTGTCGGGTACGCTCCATGCGAACACCTACCATCTGATAAATGTATACGCCCCTAACACCCCGTGCAAGGAATTCTGGTCCACGCTAGAGGCATTGATCCAACAGCTTCCCAGAGGGATCTTAATCTTAGGAGGGGACCTCAATGCAACGCCGTGCCCTGCCTCGGATCGTGGAGGGGGGAGTCACCTCCCTAGGTCACAGAATAGAGGGGGACAGAACAAACTCTTACACACTTTCATGAACCATACAGGCCTACTGGACCCCTGGAGGATCCAGCACCCAAGCGAGCGAGATTATACGTTCTATTCCGTGGCTCATGCCACCTACTCCAGAATAGATCTATTCCTAGTGAACCAGCTAGCCATGCCAACCGTTAAGACCTCAGAGATAAACCTTATCTCCTGGTCCGACCATGCGGACATCGCACTCACACTACCAGGCCCACGTGCCCCATGGAAATGGAGACTAAACGCCTCCTTACTTAAAAACCCGCAGACAAAAGAAGCCATACAACAAGATATAACTCGCTACTTCCAGGAAAATTGCTCCCCCGAGATATCTCCCACGACGTTGTGGGCAGCCCATAAACCGGTGATTAGGGGGATCTTGATTAGGACGGCAACATACCTCAAGAAAGAAAAAAACAAACAGCTTCTAATCCTCCAAAAATTACTCAGAAAAACTGACATGCAACACAAACAACAGGCGACACCCCGCTCCGCTGGGGAACTTACCGACATTAGAAGACAGATTAGGGAACTAATGCTGGACGAGGTGAGCAGGGACATGGTCCACGCAAAACGTCTATTTTACGAAAAATCAAATAAAATGGACACATTACTGGCAAGGGCCCTTAGACCCAAAAGGACAGTCACTAACATCACGTCCATTAAAGATGCACAGGGACAAATCCTAAACAGCCCTACCGACATTAATCGGGAATTCACCAAATTCTTCACCCAGATCTATAATCACTCCCCAGCACTCACACGCGACAACGACACATACATGGCGCAAATTAACGACTTCCTACAGAGTGCCAAACTACCGCACCTAACGGCAGAGGCCACAGCCAATTTGGGGGAACCTATCGAAATAGCAGAAATCAGAAGGGCCATAGCGGGCCTCAAAGGGGGTAAAGCCCCAGGCCCGGATGGCTTTGATGGTTCATATTATAAAATCTTCCGAGAGCAACTCATACCCCACATGGCCGCAATGTACAAAGCCTGGACTGAGGGGGACGCACCTGACGCAGATCTGACTACGGCAGACATAGCCCTCATCCCAAAACCGGACAGAGACAGCACCAACGTAGCAAATTACCGCCCCATATCCCTGATTAACTTCGACTTAAAAGTGTACGCAAAAATCCTGGCCATCAGACTCAACTCAGTACTAGCTGGACTGGTGCACGCTGACCAGGTGGGATTTGTCCCAACCAGGCAGCTCTACGAAAACACAAGACGGGCGGTGGACCTGATCTGGTGAGCAAACAAGACCCGAAGGCCTTCTCTGGTCCTTTCCCTGGACGCGGAGAAGGCTTTCGATAGAATCCAATGGCCTTATATGTTCGCAGTCCTTGAAAAGCTGCAGCTGCCCCCCAGGTTTATACAGGCCACCTGAGCGCTCTACACGGCCCCCAGAGCCCAAATCTCACTCCCCGGTACGGCCCCTTGACCCTTTGACCTCAACAACGGTACTCGTCAGGGTTGCCCCCTCTCCCCCCTCCTGTTCATACTTGCACTTGAACCCTTACTGCATATGATCAGAACAGAGAAGGGAATTGAGGGCATTAAAATCGCGGCTGAGGAGTTTAAAATCTCGGCATATGCGGACGACGTGTTGCTCACCATTACAGACCCCACACAATCGGTCCCACATCTTCTCCGCATTCTAAGCGCATACCAACTGGTGTCTGGCTTTAAAATAAACATGGAAAAGTCGGTGGGCATGCCACTGGGCCTCTCTGAAGATGAGGTCCGGTGGCTGCGCCATACGACCGACCTGAAAATCAGTACACAAGCCATCAAATACTTGGGAGTGAAACTCACGCCAAACTACTCTGACTTATATGCCGAGAACCACCAAAAGTTGCTAACCACCCTACGGTGGGACCTAGATAGGTGGCACGACAAACCCATCCCGTGGTTGGGTAGGCTGTACACTATCAAGATGAACCTCATGCCGCGACTGCTGTTCCTTTTCCAGGCGTTGCCGGTAGCAGTATCCAAAAACAATTTACAACCGCTCCAAACAGCAGTAGACCACTTCATATGGGCTGGGAAAAGACACCGAGTAGCACGACACACAATGTACACACCCAAAAGCAAAGGAGGTCTGGGTCTCCCAAACCTCCATTTATACTACCTTTCAGCACACCTAGCACAAATAATCGAGTGGCACTCGCCACCAGACAGACACAGATGGGTAGACATAGAAACGCTCCTTTATGAGAACAGACCTACCGCAATTTTGGATATGGGTACCAAAAGCTGACCGCCCCGACTTGCACACCACCTGCCCGGCCATCCTAAACTCTATTAGAGTCTGGAATGCCACGGCCCATAAATACGCACTTACCTACCCCACATCACCCCTGACCCCATACCTCCGAAATAAAGCATTCCCACCGGGAATGTCCCCAAGGGACTTTCGGGGTCTGGAGGATACGGGAGTTCAACGCTACTGCCATCTGTTCCAAGCGGATGCGTTCCGCACATTCGAAAACTTGAAAACCCTGGCCCCGCTAGACACAAAAGATTACTTCAGATATATGCAGCTTAGGGACTTTGCCAAAACACCAGCTGTAGCACAGGCGGCTAGACTCAAGCCCACATTTTTTTGAAACACTCTGTATGACTGACGGATCGCGTGCCGGCCTTATCACACGCCTTTATGTCCAGTTAAGCGCACCTACAAAGGTCACCCAAACACCCTCTTACATCTTGCAGTGGGAAGCCGATCTCCAACAGACTCTAGGGGGCGGGGAGTGGCAGGACATCTGGGAGGCTGCAGCCAAATCCTCCATATGTGTGGTACACCAAGAACAGTGTTACAAGACACTCATGAGATGGTACACGACCCCTGTGCAACTGCACAGAATGGGCAAGACCCCCACAGACACATGCTGGAGAGGATGCGGGGAAAAGGGGACTTACTTGCACATGTGGTGGATATGCCCGAGACTTACCCATTACTGGGACGATGTGGCCAAACTCCTGACAAACATACTCAAAAAACCAATAAGGCCAGATCCCTGGACATTTCTAATAGCCAAACCAATAGACACCTTACCCAACAAAGAACAGAAGCTCCTAAACAAAATAACTTTAGCAGCCAGGAGGGCCCTAGCATTGACGTGGTTTCAAGCGGAGACCCCACACATGGACAAGGTAATACGAAACATCAAAGAAGCCTGTCTCATGGACAAGCTGACAGCTCAGGTACGAGACATGTACCCACGCTTCCTCAAAGTGTGGGAACCCTGGGTGGAATACTCAGACCTACAAAGAATGACATAATCCCCTAGTCCTTCCCCACCCCCCCGGCAGCAGAGACCACTCCTTCCCGGGAAGGGCGCATCTCCCGCCGCCCATACTCAGGCCTCCCACACCACCACCTGCTCGAGAACACGCCCATACCTCTTGCAGAGAGCCCCCTGTAGCAAGAACCCAGCGCGCAGACACACTAACCCAACAGAGTGTGGAGCTTGGGTGCTCAACATCTCAGTAAATTGAACAGCCAGGGAAGGTTCCTCTCCCCCACCCCCTTCCCTCTCCCCCCCCCTCCCCTTCTTCTCCTGTCCAGCTATTCCTTCAAACTTACTTTCTTTACTAAACAATGACCAACAGATGCGTAATGAGCACATGTATAACATGATTTGAATTTCTAAATGTTAAAAATGTCGGATGATGAGAGGACTGGTCGGCATCCATACAAACCGACCGAGAAGACACCTACACTAAAGTCTGCAATGGCTTCTGCGTAAGCACTGAAACTATGACTTGTAACACCAAAAATGTATAAGCAAAGGACGGTTTCTGCGCAAACCGGTCAAACTGTCCAAGACGTGTTCTCGCATTTTCTGACAAACCTTAAATAAAGAATTAAAAAAAGAATACTACTTGCAGGCTACACCGTGATAGCATAATTTTTCCTGCAGAGAAAGTGCATGGTTTGAAAAGTTAGTTATCTCTAAGTCCACACTGAAAAGGCCACATGTCTGGGGTTCCTTTGCCAATTATGTGAGCACACACTGCATGTTTAACCCCTTAAGGACCAAACTTCTGGAATAAAAGGGAATCATAACATGTCACACATGTAATGTGTCCTTAAGGGGTTAAGCATACCTATACTTGTCCATTAAAGCAAAAACAAAAAGTATTTTTGGAACACATTTAATAAAGGAAATATCTATAATTTTTTTTCTTGCTAGCAAAACCACTATCAAGTATAAAGAATTTCTAAACTAAACACAATTCAAAGTGGAAAAGAGTAGGACATCCCATTCCAAAACCATGGGAATTAATTCAGAGTAGACACTCTTCTGGGAAGGTGTTGCACAAGATTTTGAAGTTTCCACAAATTAACTCTGAATGGGAAAATGGAGGCAAAAATAGCCGATCTGCAAAAATTATTCAACTATTCTTACAATTCTTACAATAGACACACCATGGTTATATTTGCATGAGTTTTGCCATTTAGATTTATTTACAAAAATTCTGAAGTCTGTGAATTCCCCATGTGACACCCTGTGCCTTCCCATAGTTCCTCCTTTTGTCATTGTGTGTGGTGTTTACTGGCTGCATGTGATGTGAATGTGGTGTGTGATGGCTGGATGTAATGTGTATGGGGGTGCTGCTGTATGTGATATGTGTGGTGCCCTGTTTAGCCCCCCCCCCTCCTCCTTGGCTTTCTATAAGTAAGTGTGATTACTCTGCCTGGTGGTCCAGAGAGGTAGCGTAGGTTTGTACCCTGTATCCCTGGTGGTTGCCGACATTAGTAATTGCTTCCTCACAGTTCAGCACTCATTGTGTTAATATCAGGCGGCTGCGTTCAGACTCACTAGAGAGCAGCCAACCTTAAGGGACGTGTGCGCCTTGCTAGAGGTGCAAACCTCACGCTGCCAGAAATTATCCACCCCCACCAAGGCAGCCTGCCGTTTGACCGCAGCAGGGCTAAAATAATAATACAATAAAAAATACACCTGCCTGCTCAGGTAATATAATTTCCACATCCAAGCAAACCCTGAAAAGAGACCACCATTAATCCTCCTGCACCAAACTTTACAATAGACACTACACAAGTTCTGTTAAGTATTATTCTCCTAGCATCTGCCACTCCCAGATTCTTTAACCCCTTAAGTACCAAACTTCTGGAATAAAAGGGAATCATGACATGTCATGTGTCCTTAAGGGGTCAATCAGACTGCCCGATAGTGAAGCATCATCCCTCCAGAGTACACATTTCCACGGAGCACAGTGGTGAGGTGCTTTACACCATTCCAGTACATGCTTGCCATTATGCATGTGAGACTTGTATCTGCTTGGCCATGGAAACCCATTTCATGAATCTATCAATGCACAGTTATTGTGCCAAGGTTGCTCGCAGTGGCAGTTTGGTCAGCTAGTGACGCAACAGATGATGGTGGATTTTATGTATTACGCACCTCAGCCCTCTGCGTCCTCCGCTTCATGATTTTTCATGGTCTATCAATTTGTGGCTGGTCTATTGGTACATTTCACAATAATGGCACTTAGTATGTTTATTAGGTGAGGGATTTCATGAACTGACTTGTGGCAAAGCTGGCATCCTAACACAGTGTTGCATTTAAAGTCACTGAACTCTTCAGTACAACACAATCAACTGCCAATGTAGCTACGTGCTGGATTCTATTCACCTGTTAGCAATGAAATTTAAGTAGGGATGTCCATACACACACACACACAAGCTAAGGAACTTAGATGGTGGAATCTTACGTTACCTGGTAGCTCCAGGGGATCAGTAATGGAGCCACCTTACTCTACTGCTTACCTGTGTACGTTTGGGATGCAAATTCACACTGTATATAGAGCACTACCCAACAAATGTTTTTTATATACTGCATATATATCTACTCATGTTATTTGCCCAGTAATCTTTGCCTTCTGGCCAACTGAACAGATTATTATTGTGCCAGTCCAGTTTTTCCAGTAAAATATTCCACACATCTGCCAGAAGAGGAAAATCTACAAGCTGAACAAACAAATATATACCATAATGCATGACAAAATTGAGTTCCTTACCTTCAGGAAGTTGTAATGTGTCTCTAAGTCTTCATCTGTAAAACCTGTTCCAATCTGAAAATTCAGGAGGGGAAAAAAGTAAAAAGTTTATATTAAAAGAATTTGCCTATATAATTAAAATGTTAATGTAGTAAAATCAACTGCTCATCATGTCAATATATCTTAAAGTTGACCGAGTATAAATTACTTTTTTTTTTTTTAATATTCTTTTTGGAGTGGATAGGATAACATGCAAAATAGCTCAGATATTTTAATAGCTCTCAGTAGCTTTGCAAAGTGTGAGTTAGTCTTTTATTTGTTTTTTTATACCCATGTGTTAAAATAATTACATGGGACATATTGCACTTTATTGTTCCCTGTTTTTATCTCTTTGAGGGTTATACACATCACTACAATATTGGACTGCCTTTATAGTATGTTAGAGATGAGTGAACCCGAACTTTAAAGTTCGGGTTCATACTGAACATTACGAATTTTGGACCCCGAACCCGAGCCCGGACATTTCGGGTTCGAGTTCGGTGTTCAGCGATTTAATGGCGCGTTTTGAAAAGCTGCAGGGCAGCCAATCAACAAGTGTTTGACTCGTGTGCACTTAGAAACCATCACAGCCATGCCTACTAATGGCATGGCTGTGATTGGCCAGTGCAGCATGTGACCCAGCCTCTATATGAGCTGCAGTCACATGAGCTCTTATTACTGTAGGGAGTGGATGCTGCAGCTGTGAGGAACAGATTAGGAAAGAATTCTGGTGTTGAATCTGCAAACTACAGCGATTATTTTTGTGGGTGCTATACTACATTTTGTACCCTACCCTGAGCCCAGTGCCACAGAGAAATAAGCAGTCTGTTTGTTAGGTGGGCACTGGCAACTGCATGTGTGCCAGGCACATTACTTTAATCCTGTTCTGGTAGCTCAGTGGGCAACATCTAGGCATTTTTAAATACTGCTGTGACATTGCAGTGTGACAAATTAAATTTTTTTGGGTGCTAAAAAGTACATTTGTGGGGACCACTCGCTACACGTTAAAGAGACTAGTCGCATGCACAGGGAGCTCCGAACTCAAAACGGCGAAAAACAAACAAAATTTACCCAACATTTACCCATACCTACCAGCAAACACCCCAAGACCAAATGGGAAGAAAGGGGAAGAAGACGGTACCACACAAGCCCCCATCAGGTCTCAAAATAGGAGAGATGTGGATGCAAGCACGAGGTGCCTCTGAGATTAACATGGCGGCCCAGCATGGCGGGTGTTCGGATTTTTCCGAAGATATTTCTGACGACGAAGGGGGATATCTGCTGACCCCAAACCCACCGCGGAAGGCACGACAATGTGGCAAAGAGGCAGTTGAAGGACAGATCACGGTTACGGTAATGAAAGCACTCAAGGCGGACTTAAAAAACAGCTTCCATGAAGAGGTCAAAACGCTCCGCACAGACCTGCAGGGCCTGACAGGCCGCATCTCCAAACTGGAGGGCTCGTCCCTGACCCACACAAGACATAACGGCCTTAAAGCAAACAATACAAGGCCTGGAAAAACAGAACCGGCAACTCGACCATCGCCTCGCGGGACTTGAAGACGCTAGGCAGGCGTCCAACATAAAAATAAGGGGAATACGTGAGGACATTGCCGAGGCCGACCTACCTCTATTAATTGATCGGATGCTACTTGCAATCCTACCACAGGGAAAACATGCAGCGATCATCCCAGAAGGGATCTTCAGAATCCCCAAACCACCGACCGCGCCGACCAACGCCACACGGGATGTTATACTGCGCCTCCGCAACAGTGGGCACAGGACGGCGATTTTGTCAGCCTTTCGCACCAAAACCCCCTTCCGATTTGAAAACATGGATATCTCGCTCTATTCAGACCTATCTAACAGCACCTTAGCTTGGCGTAGATCACTGAAACCACTTACTCTGCTCCTCCATGCCCACAAGGTGGAATACCGGTGGCAACCCCACAGGATGCTTTCAGTCACACGGGGAAAGGACTTTCACACCATCCAGGACGCCCAAGACGCCCCGGCATTCCTCCAGCTCCTGGACTTACCTCAAGAGATGCTGACCTCGGCGGAACTAGCCACCACGAACACTCACAGCTCTCCCAACCACACTCATGTATGGGACCTGGACAAAAGCGTCCCATTTATCCCCCAGAGTTCCACACCGGAGACGTACGCTGCGATCACGACATAGGGACTAACACGGCCCATCCCTGGCTGAAACCGCTACATGAGAGTAGCGCCTAATATGAGAGAGACACCCAGCATGGGGCATCCTATCTTTTCTTTATTGTTGCCATACACGCTGCATGTAATGAAGTTACCGTGTAATACAGGGCCTTCTCCGACCCTCACTGAGCTTAAAAGGTTGACGACCAACCAGATATGATGAGGAGGTAGCAAGAGACTCAAGTAAAGTTGCAAGTTTGATTGTTTACGCTATGTTAAGTTATTACTGTTTTTTTTTTTAAAACCTCATTATGTGCAAACGGCTGCCCCATAGTGACAATACTGACAGTCAGCGTAACAGGGACAAACCGTACCAGATGTTTCCTGTGGGACGGAAGTTGACGTGCACGCAGGGTACAACGGGGCACACTCATGTTATGCATAAATGCGCAAGACCCTAGCTACCGCGAGCAGTCTGTTACCACTGCTAGTGCGGAGAAAGAGACCCGTCATCTACCACGGCCCGGCCCCACAAATGCACAACACAAGTTACCCCCTGATACAGCCTTCTCCCCTGTAACACATCATTTACGGTAATTTACATCGCTATGAACGCTGGAACTCACATAGATCAAGCATGAAAGGGGACAGCATAGATCCCACTAACTGAGCGAGATTGCTTCATATGGCGACCCAGGGGTCACCGACCCTTAAAATTATCTACACTGACTAGCTCCACACGCAACTGATTAGCACCCTCAGTTTATAGAGTCGATGTAACCGTTAACTACTCACCCCTGTTCCATTCCCTGGTACTACATAGGCTGGGGATTTTCGACACTTTCTTTCTTACAGAGGCTCCCATGTTGACTTGTTACACAGGGGACCACAGAGGGGAACAAGCTAACCCGCAGACTACATAAGGCCAATGCTATAGGGAATTTAACGCAAACTCAAAAAGCAACCTAAGGCCATCTATATTGGCCAGCTTAAGCCTGACGCATCCTATTCACATCGGCCAAAAACTAACCCCACGAATACACAGGCTATACTAAGCCAGTCTGAAAAACAGCGCCCTCTGATAGAACCACGATTCCCACACTTAAATCCTACTAATTCAGCGCTATGCAACTCAATGTTTAAACGTAACAAATTTCCACACTGTTGTATTCTCGCTATGTTTTACTTTTAATCAAAAATGTGCCTGACCAATGATAACCATGACATGTAAATTGAATGTACTGTGTTATAATCCGATGTCGCTGTTGTGGCGCACCGGGACTTACTGTTCCTTTTTGTGCACACTAAAAATAAAGAATTAAAAAAAAAAAAAAAAAGTACATTTGTGGTGTGCACTTCATATCTGAGAGTCAAATAGAACCGTCAAATACTGTGGTTACATCGCACTTTGAAAAATTCACATTTCTTTGGTGCTAAAAAGTACATTTGGGGCGTGCACTTCATATCTGAGAGTCAAATAGAACCGTCAAATACTGTGGTTACATCGCAGTTTGAAAAATTCACATTTATTTGGTGCTAAATAGTACATTTGCTGCCTGCGGTGCACTTTATATCGGAGAGTCAAATAGAACCGTCAAATACTGTGTTTACATCGCGCTTTGAAAAAAATCACACTTTTTTTTGTGCTAAATAGAACATTTGCGGCCTGCGGTGCATTTCTTGCAGGCCAATAAAATTAAAAATAAAAATAATCACCGGAGAGAAAGAATAAGTACCCGCCTACCCACCCGCCCTGAATGCCAGCATTTAAAAATTCCTGGCCTTTGAAATGCTGTAATTTCGTCTGGTGGAGACGGACAGTTTTAACAACCTGATGGCGGTGGCTGTCCCACAGTACGTGGTTCCCAGCCGCCACTACTTTTCCAGGCGAGCCATCCCTTCCCTGCACAACCAATTGGCGCCAAAATCAGGTGTGCACTGTGCAACGCCATCTGTGGCAAGGTCCACATAACCACTGATACGCGGCTGGGCCTGAGGCGGATAGCAGTTTGGCGCATGTCCTTCCGCCACAGAGGATTGCAGGGCATTTCTCTGCCTCCTGTTGCCGCCTTCTCCTCCTACCCCGCTTCCTCCTCCTCTACCACCTCCTCATCTGGTCACCACCAACTTCAGCATAGCCAGGGGGAAACGACAGCAGGCTGTTTTAAAAGTCATATGTTTGGGGGGAAAACCCCACACCACGCAGGAGCTGTGGACAGGCATGGAACAACAGACCGATGAGTTGTTGTTGCCACTGAGGAAGAAAAAGATAAATACCCCGAGGGGAGTCAGCTTGGTGTGTGTCAGGGGCGGCCAGAATAGGGGATAGCCCTCACATTTGTGAAATAAAGAGAAACAGACCTGGTGGGTCTGATAGGAGTTGGACACCCCCTGGTGGGTATGTATATATTTAAAACTTAGCTTTTAATAGCACAAAAAATAAATAAAATAGAAAAACCCTCAAACAATGAAAAAAACAAAATGAAGTAGTGAGTAAGGAGAGATAGAATATATGCTCATAAATGGGACATGAAAATATCTAGAAGATGTCTTGTAATAAGAACAGAAGGAGTCTTCAAATAAAGATAAATCCCATACTGGTGCTAAAATCGTTATTGTAGACTACTGGTAGCTATTGAATAGAGATTACCATCTATAATGATGAATCATACAGCCTAGAGATCTCTGTGTAAAGACTCGTAAGGTCTAACAGAGTAGCAAAATGTAACAATTTGTTACATAGAAGGAAAGGCTTGTTTAAATTGAATAAGTGAGGATTTAGTACACAGTAGCTGCAGCTTGTATCCAGTTGCTGGTGTACTGTGTGTAGCTAAAAAAACAGCAACAAATGGCTGCAACTTGGTTCTGCAAGAGGAAAATAGAAGTATGTTGAGAGGATAGAGAGAGAATCACCAACTTGTAACCATCCCTCACACTATCCCTTGCACCAACCCTTACATCCACGACCAAATCTCCAAACAAAGTACACTTTCCGCTTGTTAAGGTTAAGGAAATGTATCTAATTCTGTCTGACTAGCTAGTAGTAATAACGATGGCACTCGAGCGTCTATCTGACCTAACTGCCTGTTGCCTGACACGTGTTTCGGCGCTAAGAAACGCGCCTTCTTCCGAGGCTATACAGGTGTCCTCTGACACCAGTGGTTTCTTATACTGCTCATCGACCAATGAATGAAGGGGCGTGTGTTTAACAGTTCGCGCTTAGCGATCGAACACAAAACAAGCCACGCCCCCTTCTCTCTCTTCAGCGTGACGTCACTGTATGAGATTCTTGCCGGCTTATTAACCCTGGAAGTGCCTGAACTAGATGAGATGTAATTAATACATTAAGTAAAGACAGTTAAAAGGGGTATAAAGAGGTGACAGTAGTCACCAAATAAGCCATAAAATAAGGGCATCTTTACAATAATATGAATCTAGTCTAAAGTATTGATCTTTGGAGGCATTGTATAGAGTTGGAAGATATAGATAAGTATGGACATTTAGGTTGGTACTACTAAGAGTAATATAACATCAATCCATATTGACAGCTTTTCCTATCTTTGAGACAATTCCAGTAGAGTGCGTCAATATAGAGTAGAGAGTCATGGTCTAATATAATTAGGGTGGAAAGAACCACTGGTATGATTGATCAAAGAGACAAATAGTTGGATGAAAAATATGTACAAAATTAATGTAAAGAACTATATACATAACTTAAATAGACAAATAAAGCTTAAAATCTTATATCTTCTGGCGCGGTTTTTCTTCTAGTTTTGGTCACTACAAGCAGGGATTGGGTAGTCTTGCTGGTTTACTGCTGCCTCTATTTTGTTATTTTAGTGAGCGCCTAATCCTTGTTTTTTTAAAATATTTATATGTTACAACTTGAATTTTTTGGTACTAATTATTAAATTTGCAGGTGTCTATTATACAGATATTTTAATTGTGTTAGGACTGTTGGCTCTTATACATTATCTTAGATCTGTGTTAGTATTTTCTTCTTTAATCTGTCGTTTGTATGTGTTACGCAAGGATCAACTATTGGTTCTCTGTCTCTGACAAGTGTATCTGTTTTCCCTTGATATGGTTCTGATGATGATGCAACAGTTTTTTTTTTCTTCCTGGCAGATGGAATAGGTTATACGATGGATATTTTGGTTTTAGAAACACTGTCCATATTTCCTTATGCCATTTCTGCAAGGATTTGCTAACTCATTTCTGATTAGCAATATCTAAATCATAGTTGCAGATTGCGAGGTCATTCATTTTCTTATGTCTTATCAATCATATTCTATTACAGGTTATCAATCTGATATGTAGCGATGTACGTTTAGGAGACCCTTAGCTTTCCAAGCATCGCTCATAACTCTTACCACAGTATGTATCCTTATAAACAAAATGGTTAGGTCAGGTTTGGACATGTGATCTGGCTCATGTTATAGTACACGTTTATTGTCACCGATAATATTTATGAGTATATTGTCCTGGAACTTTGAGTTTGTCTGTGACTAATTTTATTCCTCTGTTATCAGATCATCAGATTACGGTTCTTTCCGTAGTTAGGTCATTTACTAGTTCTAAAGTTCTCTACTGCACTGGGCATGTCGTAACAGTCATATACCACTATGTGGTTAGGGGTTTCATGGGGTATGTGCTATCCCATACACAGGTGTACTCCTGCACTGCCTGCAGGCCAGCTTATTAGTCATATCTTATAAGTCATGGAATCTACTTTCTAGTGCAGATCAAAGAGTCAATTTTCTGAGCAGCTTTTGCTCTTCGTACCTCAATTCCAATTTCAGTAGGTAAGGTTTCAATCACTAGAGGCTGGATTAACCCATTTGTAAACATAGCAGTTTCTCTGAAACTGCTATGTTTACAGCAGGCAGGGTTAATCCTAGATGGACCTGGCACCTAGACCACTTCATTAAGCTGAAGTGGTCTGGGTGCCTATAGTGGTCCTTTAATACTAGCTTCACAGCGAGGCTTTCTTCAAGCTTCCGGTATTAGGCCTCTTACTGGAACATATCGTCTTCTATTAAATGACTTGGCCCTCTCCATGGCCGAGTGTCGCAATTAACTATGGTATTCCTGTCAGGCCCTACTTAGGCCTACACATATGGTTCACTTATGTAACTTAACGTGTATATACATTCACCATACTTACATTAACACAGCCCTTATGGGACTCATCTGCTCACAATGGGTTTCTTTTGGTTTAGTTATACTGATTAGGGGTTGTTGGTTGCTTCTCATACATTTGTTAGCGTGATTGTCCGCCATTATGGTCCATGATTATACTTTTCATCGTATATTCTTGTTGATACTGATGCTAGTTACCGTATATACTCGAGTATAAGCCGAGTTTTTCAGCACATTTTTTGTGCTGAAAAACCCCAACTCGGCTTATACTCGAGTCACTGTCTGTATTTTGGCAATTTACATTGCCATAATACAGACTGGGGGCTGTGTGCGGTTACTTACCTCTCCTGCAGCTCCTTCCTCCGCGGCGGTCCGTTCAGCACCTCTGTCAGCTCCCAGTGTAAGTCTCGCGAGAGCCGCGGGGTCATAGTGCGGCTCTTGCGAGACTTACAGTGTGAGTTGACAGAAGAGCTGCACGGACCGGCGCGAAGGAGAAGGGAGCTGACAGGAGCTGCAGGAGAGGTAAGTGCTCTCTGCCAGCCCCACTCCCCCCCACTGAACTGCCAATGCCACTGGACCACCAGGGAAGGAGAGCCCCCCTCCCTGCCATGTATCAAGCAGGGAGGGGGGACGAAAACAAATGTAATAATAATAATAAAAATAATAATACAAATAAATAAATAATAATATGACAATTTTTAAAAAAAATAATAATAAAAAAATATATAAAAAATGCCCACCCCCACCAAGGCTCTTCATCACACACACACACACACACACACACTGCACTCACACACACTCACACTGTACTCGCACTCACTGCACTCATGTACACTCACTGCACTCATGTACACTCACTGCACTCATGTACACACACTGCACTCATGTACACACATACTGCACTCGTACACACATACTGCACTCGTACACACATACTGCACTCATACACACATACTGCATTCATACACACACACTGCATTCATACACACACACTGCACTCATACACACACACTGCACTCATATACACATACACTGCATTCATTATATACACACACTGTAAATAAATATTAAATTAATATAATGTTTTAAGGATCTAATTTTATTTAGACATTTACCAGTAGCTGCTGCATTTCCCACCCTAGTCTTATACTCGAGTCAATAAGTTTTCCCAGTTTTTTTGGGTAAAATTAGGGGCCTCGGCTTATATTCGGGTCGGCTTATACTCGAGTATATACGGTACTTATGTTATTTTCTGGTTTCCTTCAGTATTGACATTTTTCAAGCCTTTCTACTATGTTATTTCCCCTATATAAGTTGGTTTTATCAACTTGGCCCTCGCTATATTAAACTCTTATCTTCATTCATCACGGTCTTCGGGCTATCCCATTATTTTCAGGCACAGGGGCTTATACATGTGATGGGTTCACGATTCACTTACTTTTCGGATTTTCTTCATTATTGGAATTTTAATATATGTTATTAGGTTAAGATTGACGTCATTCCACCCGGTTTGCTCTAGTCGCTGGTGTTACCCCTCAGTTGTTTGTAAGGCATATATTAGTTGTCGCTTACATGGTTACAACAATTTCCTTAGCCCTCGTAGGACTCGCATGTCTGGCGGATCTTGCTTTTTAAGGTACACAGTATTGCTCCTCTAGGTTCTAAGGTATTTCATGTTGTGTCCTTCGTGGTCTCCCCCAGCAAATGTGGTCACAAGTCTCTCCATTACTATTCACATCACGGGTAAGTGGTCCTTCATTGCCTCCAAGTTTGTCTTGACAGGTTTGTTCAATCATTGGGGCACACACCAAGCCTACATGGTTTTTGCTTATACAACCGGATTCATGGGTCAACAAGTGACATGGCTCTTTTGCTTGACCCGCCCATGGTCCACCCTACGTGTATATTCAACTGTTTTCTTCACTTACGATACATACAATTTATGCTCCCTGCTTAAGAATTTCTGGCTAAGCATTAGTACGTCATATTACCGACTCAATTGTCATGATATCTCTGCTAGAGTTGCTCTTTTGCCACAATGCCTTCAACTACTACCCATTCACCCATCTCTATGGCATCTGCACAGTATTCATGGCAGGCCTGTACTATTTGCACATACTTTCGGTTCAGACCTACAATAGGTCTATTGAGTTATAGATCATTAGCATAGTATTGACTAAATAGCGCTACCTATTAATACTCATCGATGCTACGGCAGGGCCTTCTCATTATACAAGAGTTTCTTAACGGAACATGACATTCATAATGTTGGTTCTTATGTCTCTGGTAGCATTCACTAATTTTTGCCACCTTAAATTTAGGCTCTCACAATACCATCAAGTTACAGCTGACAGGCATCCAACATCACATGTTCTCTACTTTAAAAACAACACCCGCTTCCTTTCATCCTACTTAAGGGTATATTCTAACCTAGTGCTCCTACCACTCACCAAAGACTGAGTCCATAAGCAATTATTCAAAGACATATCCACCTTACTTAACTCAGATGGGGGCAGCTTTAAAATACCCAGCCAGACATTCCAGTACACATCACTAAAGTCACTGGGTCAATGGAGGTTATAAACCTATACTTTGTGTATATCACAAATTGTACAGGAAATGCATAGGGTTTTTGTTATATATCAGCATAAGGTAATTACATTGAATTATGTTCGCTGTCTCGATATTTACACAACATGGTAATTTCTTTCTTTTTGCCCAATTTTATCTACAGGCCTACCACATTGTCGGTTTCCTGCACATCTCAACCGACTTTTTCCTATAACAGGTTATTCCACAACACAGTCTTGCATTCACCATAACGATGTGGCCCCGAGCACACACACACACACATATATATATATATATATATATATATATACACACACACACACATACACCCCGTTGAAAGTTCAGTGAGTGCTCTCCTTCGTATTTTCATATAAATATATGTATATTTATGTATTTCTACATAATTAAGTGATTAATTATTGTTGTTAAATATTATTAGTGGGGGACCTGCCTGACACACCAGGCAAAATGTCTAGAGTATTTCATTAGCAAGCTCTATATTTGACCTTGCATCTTTCACCAAAAACCCATAAAATCTGTACATAGGGAGTACTATTGTACTTGTTCGATATCGCTGAACACATTTGTAAGGTGTAAAACTGAAATGGGCAAGCCCTATATTTGACCCTGTAACTTTCCAAAACACCATAAACCTGTACATGGGGGGAATTGCTGTACTCGTGGGATACCAAGAGCATACAAATGTGTATTTTATTGCAATAAAAGCCAGCAGTATTATGACAATTACAGTTAAAACGCCATGCAAAACTTGGAAAATTTAAATTTAAATTTTTCATAATTTTTCACACTTTAGATTTTATTAATTTTAAATGTTTTACATATAAATATTTGATGTGAAATGAACGCCCCCGGTTTCTCCTTAACAGAATGATATATAATAAATATATAAATGTACACTTAATATCAAGAACTTGTTCAATTGCTGTAACGGACCGTTTCACTTACAAGAGGATAAAACCCAGTTTAGGCGATAATCCCCTTTAGATAGACCAGCAGCTACTATAAGCACCAATTCCACGAACTCCCAAACTGCACGGATTCACCAACTCTCGAACAGCAGCCACACGAACCCTGGAAGCAGCCGAACAGGAAAAGCAATACGAACAGCTTACACTCCTGGCAGTCGGCATACAGTTCCCTTTCCCCCCAAGAAAGAGACACACTCCAGCTTCAGGGTTAAACAGCAACAACACTGATTTGTTCACACACAGGCTTATATGAGATTCTCCCATGCAAGGGAGGGGTTTACAGTACACCAATCCAGTTTAAGGTACAACCCACACATCTCCTCCCTCCAACATATCTGTTAACACAATTAACAGGGACATAGTTTTACCCAAGTTTTGGATGTACCCTAAATACTTGGGGTACATCCACAAATCCAATATCTCCAGATAGCCCTAGTCTGGGGGAACAACATACGTTAAAATCAGCCCATTCGGATAAACGGTTCGGGAGTTATGGGACTTTAAAGTATTGACCGACCGCATGGGTAAAGTATCCGAAAACAGTTCCATGCATTTTGGCCATGCGGTCGGTCACAAACAAGTGAATGAAACAGACGAATTACTGGTGTTATAGAGACTAAGGGGGATTCGCATGAATCCCCTAGTTCGTACGCTTCTTTCTACCGAACGGCGGGTCATTCGGTAGTTTCTATACGAATTTCTGGAAGTCTGGAGGTCTCAGCGGTGTTTGCCTAGTCGAGTGTCCGATTTTAGTTCCAGACGCTCGACGGCAAAACACAGCTGTTCGGTAGTTAAAGATGGCCGCCGCCACGTGTTAGTTTCCTGAATGGCGGCCACCCAGAGGACAAAGACCACACTGCACTGATTGCCAATTACCCATTTGCAACATTGTTGCAAACGGTAATTGGAGGCACACTTAGTCCTGGGTGGTCTGGTTGTTCGGTAGTTTCCTCAATACAATGAATGGAGTGATTCTACCGAACAATCAGATGAATGCTGCATATATATAACCCAGGTTAACTGCACACATAAATACATACATGACATTAAAGGATTAAAGGCAGGATTACTGTACCACGCTCCACAGTCTTAAAGGTACAGTATCCCAAAAGTCCCAATAGGTCCACGGATGTCCCTTAAAGGCCCAGTAACAGTAATATAGATTATTACATGCCCAAATATAGTTTTTATAGTACAATATGTCCAGGGGCCATAGTCGCAGGGCAGGAGGCTAGCAACCAGGCTTCTCCAGTTCACAGTGGCGAAGTTGGTTTCGCCACAATTCTCCCCTTTACCAATTAGACTAACAGGGTACCTGACCTCCTGCCGGTCAGTGCCCTGGTTAGTCCAGCAACCCACCCACAAAACAGAAGTAGTAGAGCAGCCCACCCCTAATAAACAGTTACTACCTCTGGGTGAGGGAGAATCTTGTCTGGGTTCAGGTGCCTCACCACGGCTGTGAGGGAGGCTGGTAGGCTGCCTTGGTGGGTTGCTGAGGGGGCAGAGACCAGCAGTACTCTGTCCTGTTGCCAGCACTACCACGGGAGTAGTCTGGTGGGAGCCTGGTTGCTGGAGACCGACTGTCTCCCCTTTAGATATATCGCTCTGTGGCTGGGGGACAGGACCGACCGTCCCTACCCCTGGTGCTGTAAGTGCAGAGACTACGGTCCCATCTGCACAGATGTGGGGCTTAACATCTCCCCTTGGTGGGTTAGGCTGCCGCTGGAGAGAGGGTGTAACAAGCTCCTCTCTCTGGACGGTAAACTGCCGCTGGGGAGGGGGGTTAGCAGGCTCCTCTCCCTGCCACTCTCTCTGCTGGTGGAAAGGGGGACCAGCTGTCTCCCCTTTCATTCTCTTGTCCGGCTGCTGGGGTGCGAGACTGACTGTCTCTGCTCCCTGCAGGACACACTGCCGCTGGGGAGGATGGACGACACCATCAGCTCCCTGGGGTACACACTGCCGCTGGGGAGGAAGGACGGCACCTTCTGCTCCCTGGGACACACACTGCCGCTGGGGAGGAAGGACGGCACCTTCAGCTCCCTGGGGTACACACTGCCGCTGGGGAGGAAGGACGACACCTTCTGCTCCCTGGGACACACACTGCCGCTGGGGAGGAAGGACTGCACCTTCTGCTCCCTGGGACAGACACTGCCGCTGGGGAGGATGGACGACACCATCAGCTCCCTGGGGTACACACTGCCGCTGGGGAGGGAGGACGCTGCTCTCCTCTCCCTTCACTTCACACTGCCTTCTTGGCATATCACTTTGCTGCTGGGGGGCAGGAACAACTACCTCTGCCCCCTGTAACTCAGCCTGCCGCTGGGGAGGAAGGACTGCACCTTCGGCTCCCTGGGACACACACGGCCGCTGGGGAGGATGGACGACACCATCAGCTCCCTGGGGTACACACTGCCGCTGGGGAGGGAGGACGCTGCTCTCCTCTCCCTTCACTTCACACTGCCTTCTTGGCATATCACTTTGCTGCTGGGGGGCAGGAACAACTACCTCTGCCCCCTGTAACTCAGCCTGCCGCTGGGGAGGAAGGACTGCACCATCGGCTCCCTGGGACACACACGGCCGCTGGGGAGGATGGACGACACCATCAGCTCCCTGGGGTACACCTTTGAGTCCCCGAAACGCACTCTGCCGCCGGATAGGGCGACCGATACCCTTGGCTGGATCTGCCATGAACCGCAGGTACTCATCTACCTGTCTACTCACAAGCTGCACGTATTTCTCCGGGGGGTTGGGTCCGAGGAAAATCAGCCGTGATCTCAGCTCTTTGTCAAACTCCTCCTGCGTGTAGCTGGGTGCCATGCTTGCTCTGCTGCAGTTGGTTCCTTGTAGATAGGGTCGCTGTACGGGTACTAGCGTTGCCCTCAATTAGTAATCCAGGACTGGTGTTGTCTGTAGCTGTCCCTCTGGTTTTAGGAATGATCCCGCCGCTTGCCACCAATTGTAACGGACCGTTTCAGCATGAAAGGGGAAAAATCAGTTTAGGCGATAATCCCCTTTAGATAGACCAGCAGCTCCTATAAGCACCAATTCCACGAACTCCCAAACTGCACGGATTCACCAACTCTCGAACAGCAGCCACACGAACCCTGGAAGCAGCCGAACAGGAAAAGCAATACGAACAGCTTACACTCCTGGCAGTCGGCATACAGTCCCCTTTCCCCCCAAGAAAGAGACACACTCCAGCTTCAGGGTTAAACAGCAACAACACTGATTTATTCACACACAGGCTTATATGAGATTCTCCCATGCAAGGGAGGGGTTTACAGTACACCAATCCAGTTTAAGGTACAACCCACACATCTCCTCCCTCCAACATATCTGTTAACACAATTAACAGGGACATAGTTTTACCCAAGTTTTGGATGTACCCTAAATACTTGGGGTACATCCACAAATCCAATATCTCCAGATAGCCCTAGTCTGGGGGAACAACATACGTTAAAATCAGCCCATTCGGATAAACGGTTCGGGAGTTATGGGACTTTAAAGTATTGACCGACCGCATGGGTAAAGTATCCGAAAACAGTTCCATGCATTTTGGCCCTGCGGTCGGTCACAAACAAGTGAATGAAACAGACGAATTACTGGTGTTATAGAGACTAAGGGGGATTCGCATGAATCCCCTAGTTCGTACGTTTCTTTCTACCGAACGGCGGGTCATTCGGTAGTTTCTATACGAATTTCTGGAAGTCTGGAGGTCTCAGCGGTGTTTGCCTAGTCGAGTGTCCGATTTTAGTTCCAGACGCTCGACGGCAAAACACCGCTGTTCGGTAGTTAAAGATGGCCGCCGCCACGTGTTAGTTTCCTGAATGGCGGCCACCCAGAGGACAAAGACCACACTGCACTGATTGCCAATTACCCATTTGCAACATTGTTGCAAACGGTAATTGGAGGCACACTTAGTCCTGGGTGGTCTGGTTGTTCGGTAGTTTCCTCAATACAATGAATGGAGTGATTCTACCGAACAATCAGATGAATGCTGCATATATATAACCCAGGTTAACTGCACACATAAATACATACATGACATTAAAGGATTAAAGGCAGGATTACTGTACTACGCTCCACAGTCTTAAAGGTACAGTATCCCAAAAGTCCCAATAGGTCCACGGATGTCCCTTAAAGGCCCAGTAACAGTAATATAGATTATTACATGCCCAAATATAGTTTTTATAGTACAATATGTCCAGGGGCCATAGTCGCAGGGCAGGAGGCTAGCAACCAGGCTTCTCCAGTTCACAGTGGCGAAGTTGGTTTCGCCACAATTGCCTCAATCCTTAACCCTCTTAAGGACCATTGACTGATTTCGTCATAGCAGTCTGTGTCAAATGGATAACTGACAGAATTATTGTGTCATGCACTAAAATTAATGCCAGCAATCGTGAGGTTAATGCTGTTGCTGGGTGCCTCGATGTCACAGAACGTGTAATCGCAAATAGCGATGTCACTGTAACGGATCACCTGGCACCCCGACTTGGTACCTCCGTTAATGGATGCTCCTAGTGCTTCCTGAGGACTCCAAGCACTCTGGCAGACACCACAATCATCGAATCCGAGAAACCTTTTAAATTCTCCCAAGCATATGAATGCTGTAGACCATTGAATAGGAACCATATGAATAGGCTTGTACTCCTAGCAGTCAACTGGAACAGCATACAATAAATCCTTCCCCCAATAATGAGACGACACATCACTTTGAGGGTAAAACAGGAACTCTGGACTGTCTCATCCAGCCTGGCTTTTATTACAATAATACACATACAGGCCACACCCAGGGGGAGGCATAAAATAACCAATCACATACATGGTTCAGCCCACACATCCCCTCCCCTCAGATAACATTAAACCCAATTATCCGGTACACTTTTTCAGCCAAGTTCTGGATGTACCCCAAAACCCGGGGGTACACCTTTAAATCCAGCATCGCTGGATAGCCCTTATTCAGGGGGACAACATATCCAAAATTCAAGTAATTCGGATGAATGGTTCGGGAGATATGGGGTTCCAAAGATTTGACCGACCGCATGGGTAAAGTATCCGAAAACAGTTCCATGCATTTTGGCCCTGCGGTCGGTCACAAACAAGGGAATGAAAACAGACGAATTGCCTGTGTTATAGAGCCTGGAGAGGGTTTGAATGAATTCCCTTGTTTGTGGGGTTCTTTCTACCGAACGGCGGGTCATTCGGTAGTTTCCATACGAATTTCTGGAAGTATGGAGGTCTCAGCGGTGTTTGCCTAGTCAAGTGTCCGATTTTAGTTCCAGACACTCGACGGCAAAACACCGCTGTTCGGTAGTTTAAGATGGCCGCCGCCACGTGTTTGTTTCCCGAATGGCGGCCACCCAGAGGACAAAGAATACATTACACTGATTGCCAATTACCCGTTCGCAACATTGTTGCAAACTGTAATTGGAGGCACACTTATTCCTGGGTGGTCTGGTTGTTCGGTAGTTTCACTCAATATAATAAATGGAGTGATTCTACCGAACAATCAGCTGAATGCTGCATACATATACCAGGTTAAACTTAATACACATATACACATATAATATTACAGGCAATATACTAGAATATGTATCACAGTCTTAAAGGGACAGTAGTCCCAAAAGTCCCAATATGTCCATAGATGCTGTTAAAAGGGCCAGTAGCAGCGATATACAGTACAATATGCCCCAAATAACCCAGGGGCCATAGTCAGCAGGTAGGAGGCTAGCAAACAGGCTTCTCCAGGGCCCAGTGGCGAGGTTGGTTTCGCCACAGTCACAGAACGTGTAATCGCTGAGACAGAAAGTCATAGCAATTACAGTGGTCTACCTTTCAGCTGGGGTGGGTTGAAGTTGAAATTGCAGAATTTAGTGTTAGTTATGGTTAAAAAATAAATTAAAAAGCAAAACAAGTTTTAAAACATAGGGGAAAAAAAGTTTTAAGGTTGTTTAGTTATACTTCATTCTGAAATCGCCTCTGATTACACATTTGAATGTTGACCATAATGTTTTGTTAGAAACATTGCCTTTGTAGTTTATTTCTATTGACTCCTTAGCTAATAAACCTCAACAGTCTCTATACTCTTTAGTAAGTAAAATTGCTTAATCTATTCACCATTGATATATGGTTTTATAAGCGAAGTCATTTTTAATTATAACGTCAATTGGAGCATGGTCGGTCCAATAATAGGACCAATATTTGAATTTGTAAAATTTCCTAAATTTACTGAATCGGTCAAAAGAAAGTCTATTCGAGAGTAGCTGTTGTAGATTTTAGAATGAAAGGTATGATCTTTTTTACTTGGGTGCAGCACTCTCCATATATCAAAAGATTGTATTCATTAAGGATATGTTTTATAAACTTTCATCCTTTACAAAATGTATCTGATTTTCTATCCCATTTTTTATTTAAGACAGTATTCCAATCTCCACCTATAAGAAGTACGGTATGTTTTTTTTTATTTTATCCATTTTACTCCATTTTTTTTTTTACAGGTCTGTGAAAACTCATTTGGCACATATACATTTACTAAGGTATATATCCTATAGTTTGCAGATTACTATCAAATATCTGATATTAGGATCTAGCTAGATATATATTAAAGGACCACTCTAGTGCCAGGAAAACATACTCGTTTTCCTGGCACTAGAGTGCCCTGAGGGTGCCCCCACCCTCAGGGACCCCCTCCCGCCCGGCTCTGGAAAGGGGAAAGGGGTTAAATCTTACCTTTTTCCAGCGCTGGGCGGAGAGCTCTCCTCCTCCGATCCGCCTCTTCTCCTCCCCGTCGGCTGAATGCGCACGCGCGGCAAGAGCTGCGCGCGCATTCAGCCGGTCACATAGGAAAGCATTCATAATGCTTTCCTATGGACGCTGGCGTGCTCTCACTGTGAAAATCACAGTGAGAAGCACGCAAGCGCCTCTAGCGGCTGTCAATGAGACAGCCACTAGAGGACATAGGGGGAAGGCTTAACCCATTCATAAACATAGCAGTTTCTCTGAAACTGCTATGTTTATGAAAAAATGGGTTAACCCTAGAAGGACCTGGCACCCAGACCACCTCATTAAGCTGAAGTGGTCTGGGTGCCTAGAGTGGTCCTTTAATTACAATTAAATTTTAATTGAACAGATGATAGCTATCCCTCTTTTTTCCCCCTTTAAGTTTGCATATAAAACAGTTTGATATCTGGAAAATTTTCATTGGTCCTGATTATTGTCTTTCCAATGAGACTCTTGTATAAAATATACGTCTATATTGTCATCTATTAATTTCTCTTAAAATATACCTCTCAATAGGATTATTCAACCATTGGTCATTTATAGTTGACATTTTAATAGACATTGATTGATTTCTAATTTCCTATAAAAAAAAAACTGTGTCTGCATCTACTAGATTGTGATCTCTCAACTCTTATCAGCTCCCCCAGCGCAGCACACAACCCTGTAGTATTGACACATACAAAATTAAAAAAAAAAAAAAAAAAAAACACAACATATATACAGAAAACAAGTCCAATACTCCACCTTCGATAGTGACCTATTTGGCGGTTCCCCTGACATTTATACATAATCCTTTATTTAGTGGTACACAAACTCTGGTAGCGATAATGGCTAAAGTTCTATCTTGATCATTTCCGGTGGAAAATTACACTAAATATAAACTGACCCAACCTAAACACGCAGCTTTCATATTTACTGTTTACCAAATGTCAATATTTCAAATTGCCATTTTCTTACTTTATGGAATTATTGTCCAATATAAAAAATCTTGTATTATAGGCAAGATTAAAAAAAACAAAAAACTCATGGTAAACGAATATAATCACCTCTGAGGTTCAATAATATATTGGTTGATCTAAGCCAGCTGTTAGTAGCACTTCTAATTACACGTTTTTAATCTTAATTTACTACTTTAAGTTCTGGTAATATTATATTATTCCCTTAACTTTTGTTTCTTCTACTTTATTGAGGGAAGCATACTTTTGTGATACATTATCCCATTTACTATTAGTAAAACTTTTCTAGATTAGATGGACTCATGTGACATTGTTTTAACAATGTGATATACAGAAAAACAAAAATAAATAAAGTGTTTTAATACGATACTCGTGTGAACCCTTAAAAAGATTATTCTAACTTATTATTATTACTCCCAAGTGGTCTATAATAAGCACATAATTAACAATGCAACCTTAATTGCCCTACATATAATCTCATAATATTCCTCTAGTGCATTAAATTCGGATTGATATTTTATTCTGTGATCTTATTTTAATACTTCTATATTGTTTTAAAAAAAATGGTACTGAATTTGTGTATATAGTTATCAATTCTTCTTCATTTAAATATTACAATACTTAAATTCTTAAATAATAATCCCAATTCACATTTCCACTTAAATTTGCTTATAAATTAACCCACACGTCTAACTCCATAAATGAAGTATGTATGCTCATTTAAACCTCACTATGTGCTTACTTAAAGAAAAAGGTGAAAAAAAACAAAAAGAGAGACACATACTTTACAATATGCCAATATAGCCCGATGTAGTGAGAATCCCATATTATAGCCCTATACATTATACCTATGTCTTTAACTCTGGCTAATTCTTTACTTGACAGATCCATTAGTAAATCTAACAATTATATCTCTCGGTCTAGAGTCTTCAGAACTGCTTGATCTATATATTCTGTGACATCTTTCCAATGGGGATGGAACCAAATTTTGCAGTTCAACATATTGAGATATAACTCCATAATATATTTCTCAATATTGGGTTCTTTTATATTTTCAGAGATTCCTTTGAATCTAAGGTTGTTGCGACAAGATTGATCCTCCATCTCAAAAACTCTAGTTTCTAATTATTTTAACTTGTTAGCAAGGGAATTGTTCTGTGTCTGGAGCAAGGACATCTACACTCCGTCTTCAGCCTCAATTTTTGTGTTCAAAGCAGAGATCTCCCTGATCGCTTTTAATTTTCACATATAGTTCCTCCATTATTGTTGACAAACTTTGTTGGGTTAATTACTTCACTATCTGGGACTATTGGAATGTTATCAGGGCTTGTCAAATTAAGAATCTGCGACACTGATTTATTACTGTCTGAGTTGGGTGAGTAATAAACGCTAATTTGTTTATTTTTCATTGATTTATCTACTGAAGAGGATTTTTTTCGTGCCATTTTTATTCAGTAGTACTTTATCTTTAAATTGCTCCTAGTTATCTCAATGCAATCCTCCAGTATTAAAAAGAGAGAAAAAAAAAAGAAAAAAAGAAAAGAGAAAGCAAAACAAAAAAATTATATATTTTTTTCCCCTCTGAATTCTTTACCCTCCTTTTTCCTTCCCTTCCTTCCCCCTTATAATCTCTTCTTACTTCTCAATAGTCGCTTCTTTTATCTACCCTTAGTGTCTACATTTTACCTATCCAGATTATCTTACACTTCTCCTTTTTTACTTTCCCAGTTCCAGATTACCACTTTGCTTCCTTACTACCTTTAAGTAGTAAAATAAGAAAGAAGTTTAACTTGCTAAAAGTCAATATCACTTATCAAGTAATTAGTTCTGACGAGATCTATCTTCTTACTGAAAGTTTTCAAGTTCGATTAATTCATATGTATACAGTCCTTAGGTTTAACTGTGACTCAACCTGCTGGATGTTGCTTAATACATATTTTTTTTTTAAATTCTTTATTTTTATTGTGCATGAATAACAACCGCTTGTCAGGAATGCCACAACAGCAACATCCAGCATTATGTACATACAGATTTGGTAACCGTTATATGGCATTTAGATGGAACATACACATTTTTATATTAATAAAGCAGGCTAGTCATACGTAGGTTCTCTGCATTAATTATAATGAGTTACATCTTCGCTTCGTAAAAGTAGATTATGGTGAACATTTCTATTGCATATCCTCGCTTATAGGAAGAAATAATAAAAGAAATAAAAAGATAAGGCCCATTAGTTGAGACATGTACAGATGATGTATGCCGCTTACGGTCTAATACACCGATATAATTCATAGCATGTTATAAAAAAATAATAGATAATAGAAAACTAAAATAAAAAATATACGCTTAGCTAAGGGAAACTAAAATTTAGGCTTAGCATACAAGGTTTATAGGCATATAAGCCAGTAAGTTTCCGTTTGTCCACATAACAATCACGCTTGTAAAATATAAAAACAACACATGTAAAGTGAGTAATACAGGCTACGTCTAGCTGTTGTCTTTTACAGTAAGTTACGCTTACTCAGTTCAAGCTGTTAAACATTACTAGTGTGTCTTAAGGATCAATGTATAGATCCGCTGGGTAAACATTGCTATGACATATTAAGTTAAATAAGGATTAACAGTAGTTTCCCGGTAGCTAGTAAACATAATTAGGAGCGCGCTAAGCAGCATGGGAAACAGCTATAGTATTTAAACATCCAGCTATGCGTATTGGTGTAAAAATATTAAAATAAAGTAGAAGAAAAAAGGAGAAGAGACAAAAGAAAGGGAAAAAACAGAGAACGAGAGTTGTCAAGTATTACTGTTTCAGTCCACTTTGCTCAGCCAATACCGGCTTTGGCAGCTTGACTGGTGGGCCAGGGATAGTTGCCGGTCTTAGTATGTACTGAAGTTGCTGCTACCCTGCCGTAGACATGGTGGTCGCCAGGCTTGGATCGTATGTCGGACTTCCAACCCAGCAGTGGGGGTGCGTGGCGTCTAGATGTCGAGTCTCCTCTCTTGCCCCGGATCTTTGTGAGAGCTGGTGCCCTCCTGCCACGAGCCTGGGGTCCATACTGGTCCAGGGTCGTCCCTTTCGGGATGGTGCGGTGAGTCTCAGTCGTCCATCTGTGTCGTTGTGTTGACGCTCTCCGCCTGTGTGGCTGGCACCTTTGGGTATAGCACCCAGTTGCTCTCTCCCCGGGAAGGCGTACCTTTTGGGATTCATAGGCATGGAGCTTAGTTTTGCCCTGAGAAGGAGGGAAGTCCTGCTGTTTGGGGAGTTTGTGTTGGGTCTTAGGGCGACACTTCAGGTGGTCACGCTCAAGTGTGGGCTGAGGTGGGTATGCGTCCCCAGCTTGTGTGGCCTCACGGCCTGCCTTACCGGCGTTCGATGTCAGCGCGGCCGCCTGGAAGATCAGATATGGGTGGCCATAATGGCGTCGGCGGGTGGTTGGCCTAATCCATGAGGCCACAAGTTGTGCTGCTCGCTGGTAGGTCTCCCCTCTGTCCAACAATATCTTGCAAAAATTCAGGCAGAGCTGGTCCAGTGCTTTCAGAGGATGGGATGGGTTATGGCAGACCTTTCCCAGTTTCCCTTGTCCTCGCTGGGCGGCCATTTTGGCTAGGCCTTAGTTGTCTCGTGGGGTTGCGAGTGTTCGGTACGGCCTGTTCACTGTTGTAGGGTGCTTGGTTCAGTCGCTTTAATGATTATGCCGGGTTGTTCCTCACCGGCCAGGGGGGGGGGGGAGATCGGGGTCCTGGGGATTGCTGCGTTATCCGCTGAGTCGCGGGCGGGGAGGTCGGCCGCCTATCCCGTGCCTGCACCCTTTGGTAGGCTGCAATCCTATCGCCGCTTCAGGTCGCCTCTCCGAGGCCGGCGATCCGGCCACCTGAGCCTTGAGGGTCTCGCTGCTACTCAGCTACGTGGTTTACGAAGTTCGGTGGGGTATTTTTAGTGTATCGCCGTGTATTTGTCGGTTCCCGCACGGAGCTCCGGTTTGGTGCGACCAGTCTGTTCGGCGATCAGGCCCCGCCCCTTAATACATATTTTTAATATATATTAGTCTGGTCAGGATCTGAAATGTAATACAAGCAAGCTGCAGTAACTTCAGGTAACAAATGTAGCAAATGAGCAAAGCACAGTCTCTCCTTTATGATAAATTATTGAAATGTGATTATACTCCGTTTTACTTATCCGTTTCTAGTAGAAACTTAATGGAAGCATTGTATACATAGAAGTTGATCTTTAGTGCTTTCTTTAAATGCCAGCTTCTATATTGTTTCCTCTGCTGAATCCAAAGGCAAAGAGGAAGCTCCGATCTTGAAGATTTCTGTGCCTTTAGTTTTTCGCCTTACGATGTAACAAAGCTGTGTTCACCGGACTGGAGTTCGCTCTGCTATATTGCGCCTTTGCTCTATAGGCTTGTTTCTCCTTACGGGTTTCTTTGAAATTAGCTTGAATATCAGCAAGGCAGAATATATTTGACGGCTAATTCCTCTGTTGTTCTCTCGAAAAGCAGGTTAATTCTTGGTCTTGCCTTCGCTACAGGTTGGGGTTGTTGCAATTCACCATCTAGCTTCCACCTCTCTTCATATCACCACACCTGCGTTCAACACCACGTGGGCGTCCTGTGTCCTATGTCATCACTGCTGCTCAGTGCGTAACTTTGTGGATGAAAATATTTTAACGTCCGTGTTTATTAAGGAAATGGGATGGTAACTAGAGATTTGCGTGGGATTTTTACCTTGTTTTAGAATAGGGAGTACATTAGCTCTAGTCATTTCATCAGGGAAGCTGCCTGAATGAACTGCATTATTAAAAGTTAGGGCCAAATGTTTGCTCACGTGGGATTTAACCCCTTAAGGACACATGACGTGCCTGACACGTCATGATTCCCTTTTATTCCAGAAGTTTGGTCCTTAAGGGGTTAAAGGTGTAAAAAAATAAATTGGTAAATCCGTCTGGTCCAGGTGTCAGACTTTTGCAGTTTGGCAAAAGCAATTTCTATTTCTTCTACATTAACAGGTCTATTGAGACTGACTGGCTGCAACTGATCGATCTTTGGAAGCTTAGTTTTAATCAGGTATTGATTTATGGACTCCAGTGGAGTATCTTAAGGGATATTATTTAATTTCCCATAAAAATCCTTAAAAATGTTTCCAATATCCTTACGATTTATACACGTTTCATTGTTACAAAACTACCTTTGTTATGCGCAAATTGGCTTGATGTTTTCTAAGCTTGTTAGTTATCAGTTTTATTGCCTCTACAGTAGACAGAGAGCGGTTTTAATTACCGGATTAGTTTGGGTTTCAATAGGTAGGGTTTCCAGCAAAACCTAAAGAGCTCTAAATAATGAGTCATTGATAGGTAGATGTGTGGGGGCTTGTGGACTACTGGATCACTGTATGCCTTTAAGTATGGTTTTAACTTGATAAGAGGACATCTAGCTTCACTTATTAGGATACATGGTCAGCATATGATGATATGCCCCATTGGGTTATAGTTTAATAGTGTTATGGGAGAATTTTGTCAATCACTTTTTTATTGGGGCAGATCTGATTTACAATACATGAAAAAATGAGTTGATGTGAGCACATGTATGCACGTACTCATGTCGTGAGGGGGAGCCAATCGGAGCCATGTTAGTGGTTTGAAGAGTCAGGAGTGTGGAGTGAGACACGGACGAAAAATGCAGCGTTTTACCCAACATTTCCCCCGGTAGAAAATCTTTGTATTCCTGCAAGTGTCAAATTCAACATTAACTGGCACCTACTTAAATATACAGTTGAAGCACCGCCAATCGGTGTGCTGACCCGAGGGTGGTTAATTCAAACAGGGGAGAGGGGGGAAATGACACTACGCCATGGTGCAGCACTACCTTGTTACAGTATGGCAGTTTACCTAAACAAACGGGACGGCAGCGATACAATGTTGCAGTGTTACAACTTTTCCAAGTAGCAAAGGTGGTGAAGATTGGAAAACTATCCATTGTTACAATGTTGCAGTATTATTAGTTCTCCTCTCTTAAATAACTAACGGCTGGAACAAGTGCTACGTTGTTAAAGCTTCCCTGAATAAGGGAGCGGCTGGAAGCGAATGGTTATCTGAATCGGGTAGGACTTGCTAATTTTTTTTTTTTTAATTCTCCTTTAAAAAAAATAAAAAAAAACAAGTTAAATTCCTAACTATTCATAAATCCCTAACTATACCAAAGGACTGAAAGCCTAAAAGTGATGGGAGTTCACTATGCTAATAACCATCGTCTGCAATAAGCAAGCCTGATTTCAAAACCCCATTACTGCTGTATAAAACTCAGTGTGCTCCATCAGCTGATTGTCTGCAATAAGCAAGGTAGCCTTCTGGAAGACAACACTAAGACTCTATTCTGCACAGCATCATTTATATTTAATTTAACCACCCTGTAAATTTTATTTTATATATCCTGTGTGCATTGTATATTTTCTTGCCTTTATATCATGTCTGTTATGCTAAAGTGTAGTTTTGCTAGTCCTGTATGTAATGGTTTTATTCACCTATATGCATTCCTCTATTTCCCCTCTGATTTCTGACTGACCTCTGACCCTTCCCTTCTTTTATCGATATGTTTTATTTGAATAACCATCCCTTCATCTCTGTGCCTAGATACATTTCACCTCCCTCGGCTTTATTCCAAGTCTATCTGACCATCACATATCTTTATTCAACAGCCTGATTTCCAAACCCCATTACTGCTCTATGAAACTCAGTGCAACTATAACCCCAATTCTAAAGAAATCAAACATTGACCCTAACTCCCCATCCAACTACCGTCCTAACTCGCTACTGCCTTTTGCATCCAAGATCCTTGAAAGAGTTGTATATGCAAGATTGACAGACTTCCTCGAGTAACACTCTGCTAGACCCGCTTCAGTCTGGTTTTCGCGCTAAGGACTCTGTGGAAACGGCACTGACCAAAGTATCCAATGATCTACTCAGGCTGGCAAGGTAAGTCAGTGCTTGCTGCCGCCCCCCCCCCCCCCCCCCCCCCCAGGGAATACTATATCCCCCCCCCCCCTCCCTGGTAAGAAGCAGGGAGGGGGGACTAAAAATAACAAAAAAACACCATTTAAATATTAAAAAAAAAATTAACATAAAAAACTCCCCCACCCCCATTTTACACAAATTACATCACTGCATTACACACACACACTACACAAACTGCATTACATACACACACACACACAGCATTATATACACACTACACAAACACACTCTGCACAAACACACACACTACACAAACACTCACTGCATTCGCTATATATACACACACTACACAAACACTCACTGCATTCACTATACACACTACACAAACACACACAGCTCCCACTACATGTGGCATGTATATTTTGTACATTTACCTTTAGGATTAGTTTATTTTTTCAAAATGGTAAATGTACAGAATATCGGCAAGTGTTCGGCTATCGGCCTGAAAGTTCACAGATTATCGGTATCGGCTCTAAAAAATCAATATCGGTCGATCCCTGGTACGAGCCTGCCGGACAAAGGATATGCCGGAGCCATATAATCATAAAAGATTTTTTCTGATCTTTCCGCTGCAACTTCGTAGGAACTAGGCGCCAATCACATCTATGCTCCAAGACCAAAATATAAATTACCCATGGGGATCATCATAGAGATGCCATGCATACAATCTCTTCTTTGGAGCTGGGACTAGCCAAGTTGAAGGACTGAAGCCTCCCAGTGCCAGAAGTACCGAAGTCAAAGCCCACCAAAGTCCCCAGAATGTTTCCAGAGTAGTTACAAACCGGAGGACAATGTCAACAGTACAGAACACTTTCAAACCACTGTAAAACTTTCACGTATCCTTTACCTATGCTATACAATGGACTTTCAGGTCTCACAAGTCTGGCATTACGATGGGCCCATTCATAAATTTACCCTTTGGTTTTAGTGGGATAATGCTAATCTTGGTTGACTAGGATTTTGGGCGTTGCTAACTATTATTTTTTTTTTTATAAAGTGGTCTCATCTGGTTAATGCCCATAAGACTTATGAGCGGATCTAAAGCTCAATTTCCTAGATTATCAGCCTTTAGATATGAACTAGATTTATGTTATATGCGTTAATTATATCTTGTTTTTAAAATCATATGTTCTAAGTACTTTATGATGCATCTGCAGCCCTCATTAGTAACTGACCCCTCTGCCATTCATCATTGTTGAGCTATTTACCAAATGATACGGCTCACCTCTACATCCCCTGTCACCTGCGACTGAATCTCCTTCGGCGCAAATCGGCTCATAGGTATGGAGCCTATTTGGGCATTTTGCCCATTAGTTTGTCCCCCATTCAAGGTTTTACCCCTATGTGTGTTTTCCCACCCCCCAAACCTACGATCACTAAGTTTGAATCCAAATGACCAAATATGTTATCCGTGGACTTTTTATAGTACAGTGTTTATGCCAAACAGGCCTACCCAGATATATATATATATATATATATATATATATATATATATATATTGGAAAGAGGCGCCAACAGTGTTTACTGTTCTCTGTTGTCGTTTTCCCAAGCACCGGGATGGGCCCCTGCTCCCATGAGCGAATAGTGCTTATTACTAATATAGTATGAAAATTGTTGCCCATAATATAAAGGGCTTGGAAACCTTGGGGGAAAAGACAGCTTCTTCTTAGAGATCTAACTAAATGCGGAGTGGACATAGCCTGTATACAGGAGGCCCACTTCAGAAACTACCATATTCTGACCATATTCACCAAAAGAAACCCAAACCAATATCACTTACAGGCAAGCACCAAATCTAAAGGGATTTCTATTTTGATACATAAAGATGTGGATTACACCCCAACGACAGTGCATTGATCTTAGTGGCAGGTGCATAATCTTGGTGGGCCTCTTTAACAATATCCTACTTACGGAAGTGGCAACTTATTTTCAAAATGATAAACTTCTTGCAATCACTCTGTGGTGAAACCAACCTCGCCACTGTGAACTGGAGAAGCATGGTTGCCCGCCTCCTACCTGCTTACTATGGCCCCATGTATGCTTGTCCTGTTTGAGCGGTGATACCCCAGATAGCTATGCCATGGAGCCCATTCGTATTATGAAAGACTATGGGAAAGACTTTAGCTCCATGGCAATTTAACTGGATGTGTGTGGTCTGAGCGCCATTCAATAATGTGCGCTCAGACCTAAGCTATCTGGGGATATGTTGCATGTATATGTTTTATGTAGTAATGGTAACATTGGGTAATTTTATGTCCTTTTGCAACCATGTGCTCAATGGAGTCTGCCTCTATCCCTGGATATAATTGGATTATTTTCCCCATTGTCTCCAGGATAGAGGGCTCTGTAAACCGGCTTGGGCCAGAAAAGCCATGCTTCATTTGGTCAAATAGGACTTTCCCTTAACTTTTTAACCCCTGGTCTGATTCGTGTCATTTTTTTATATGTTGTTCCCCTGAATGGATTGATTGCAAATATGTGAATGTGATTTATAGTTTTAAAGTTATAGCATATTTGTATTTCTCTGTCTGTGATAATTCAATTTCCCATTGTGTAAGATAATTGTATCACAGGCAGAGGGAATTACTTATCTGTGGGATGTAACCATTGTGTGATTGGTGTATTTTAAATCCCCCCCTTGCATGGGAGAATCCTTTATAAGACAGTGTGTGAATAAATCAGTGTTGTTCCTGTTTAACCCTCAAAGTGAAGTGTCGTCTCATTCTTGGGGGGAATTTGACTGTATGCCGATTGCCAGGAGTGTAAGCTGTTCGTAGGGCTTTTCCTCTTCGGCTGCTTCCAGGGTTCGTGTGTTTCCTGTTCGGGAGTTGGGGATTCGTACAGTTTGGAGTTTGGGAGATGGGTGATTGCAGTAGTTGATGCTCTATCTGGAAGGGGATTATCGCCTAAACGGTGTTTATCCTCTTGTGAGTGAAACGGTCCGTTACACACTCCTCAGTAAAATAGAGAATTATAAACAAGGCAATTTGCTAATATAGTCACCTACCCTTGACACGACTGCCAAGTTGGTTGGTAATAGTAAAAAGATGTCTGACGCCCTGTGTAAATCGTTCACTAAAATGATTAACCAATATGATCTAGACAATGCCTGGAGGATATTGCACCCAATGAATAGGGATTATTACTATTACTTGATAGTGCACAACACTTATACGCGCATAGACACCTTTTTTCTGGACAAAACAATGCTACCCTAACTTTCATGTTGTAACATAGATGACATAACATGGTCAGATCACAGTCCTGTTTATTTAGATCTCCTTGATAAGTTTACATTTAAAGGCCAGGGCACCTGGAACATTAATGAATCCCTCTTGATTGAGGACTATTTTGCAAATGACATTGAAGTAGCGATACAGGACTATTTTGAGACAAATGTACAGGTACAGGGGTGCCTGATTTTACAGTATCGTTTGCGCATAAGGCAGTAGTGAAAGGACTATTTATCCGACCATCTTTTCTCAAAAGAGGACATCAAACCACTCTTCTTGAATGCCATAAACAAATTGCTATAACCTTGTAGCATAACAAAATCCTCCATACTCCAGATTTAGCAGCAAAACTAAAAACATTTTACGCCCAACTGACCGAACTTAACGCTGAGAAAACAAAATACTTTCTGAGCAAATTGAGAGCCAATAATTACCACAATAGCAGCAAAGCTACTAAATACCGTGCCTCAAGACTTCGTAACAATTATTTCAGTATTCAAATTGCTCATATCATATCATACCGCCTCAGCTGGTCCTTCCTGAGACAAGTATTACATGCCTACAGGTTCCCCGTCTACTCCTGGCCGTCCACTCAATTCATGCAAGCACGTTTTTTTGTCCAGTCCTTTCACTATCACCAACAGGACAAGACAAGGCTGCCCACTGTCCCCGTTATTGTACGTCCTCGCCTTGGTGCCCCTACTATGTGCCATCAGACAAGCATTTTTCCATGGTATAACAGTGAAAGGTACACAATATAACATTAGCGCATTTGCAGATGATATTCTGCATTATGATACGGATCCCCTATAAACTATTCCTCCACATATGGGTCTAATTAAGGAGTATGGCCTACACTTGTATTACTCTCTAAATACCATAAAGACACAGGCTTTAGGACTTTGGTTCCCCTCCCCGGTGACAGCGCCTTTGCGTTTTATATAGGACTTTGAATGGAGGATATCCGGGACAATATAAAATACTTAGGGTTACTATTCACGAAGAAAGCCACTGATCTCTATACGGGCAACTATATTAAGAGTTTGGAGCGAATGTCAAACTATTTTGAAAAAATGGGTCTCTCTTTTCCTGACATGGACAGAAAGAATAGTAGCAATAAAACCGTCAATACTCCCAAGGCTACAATATATCTTTCGTACCATGCCGTTAAATGCATCTTATTTTATCTTGTCTTATCTTATTTTAAAAATGTCCAAAAGGACATCACCAACTTAATTTGGGCTGGTGGTAAGCCTCAGATATCAATGAAACTAGTAAGGGCACCGATTAAGGCAGGCAGACTGGCAGTCCCGGATATCCGCACCTATTACCATGCATCAATACTCGCATCTGTCTTGCCCCATTTCTTCGAAACATCCTCAACCCCACAACGGGTGAAGATGGAACAACAATTGCTGAAACTATATGAACTTCCCCATATCCTGTGGCTACCTAAACCTTTCAGGCCACCTCTGACGGCAGTGCCGGCTTAAGTGGTATTAATGTTTCGGGTGTGGGATGCCCAAAGACCCAAATCGAGTAGTAACAACCAAATTTCTCGAGCAACCCCTCTAAAGGCTCTCACGTACTGTATTCCCACCTTTCACGCAAAGCCATGACATGAAAATGGCCTCACACACCTCTTCCATCTCTACACTGGAACACAACTAAAATACTTTCCAACTCTCAGGGGTAAACATAATATTCCTTTAACCTCACAATTTTCATATTGACCAACTGCACTCATTTTTACAAGCTTACGAAATTCAAACTTCTTTACAACAACCAGATGCCATTGTTCTTACATTTTGGGAAAGTATATGTATCAATAGACTATTACCTACATCATATAAGCCAATCTCCATGTGCTACCGTTTACTCCTGGAATATTTACCATTTTTAGAAGCAATGCACGCAAAACACTGCGTTAGGGACTTAACGGGCGAAATCACGAAGAAACAATGGAACGTAATATTTGATACCCCTAGAAAATATATAAAATCTGCTACTTTACTTGAGCAACAGAGGAAAACTCTGTACAGATTGTATATGGTACAAGAGAATCAATAAGCGGTTCCCTAACAGTTCTCCGACCTTCTGGAGGTGCAATGCCTCTATAGGATCAGTGCTGCACATATGGTGGCAATGCACACAGATACAGCCTTTTTGGGACTCAGTGGGAGTATTATACAAGAACTTAAGAAACTTAAGCTAACGCACTCAAAAATGTCAAGAAAAGTAAAGTGTTTAATTCTATTAATGCTTAAATAGCCTATACTGAATATTGACACAAGTAATTATTATTGGAGACTTGTCTGACAGTGGAGGAAGAAACATGGATTTCCCATTCCAATTGACTGGTAACCTCTATCTTGGCATGTACTTCTATAGAAAGTTTACGATCATTGTCAGGAAGGTAGAAGACATAGCAGTTGAAAATGAATGAGTGTCCACAGGGTATGAACTACATAGCGAGCAGAAGCTAGCAGAGATTGTACTGTAGGTTGTCTACTTTTACAAATGGTATGTCATGATTTATTCCTGGGCTGCTATACGGTCTCAAAGGCAACATAGGCCCAGCAAACCAATCAGGCAAATGTAAATGTGCAAGCATGGAAAAGGGGAAAGCCCTACATTTGACTCCTGTAAGTTTGCAAAAACCTATAATACCTGTACATTGGGGGAACTGTTGCACTCAGAAAATGTTGCTGAACACAGATTGGCGTGTTCTTTGTCAGTAACACAACAGGAACTGAGAATCCATGCCTAAAGTACAATGTGAGAGAAAAATAACACAGAAACATGACTACCCAAAAATTTGAAAACGAAGGATGGTAGAATTAGTGCATGGAACGTGTTAAAATACCACCATTTGAAATGCCCTAGGGCAGTGATGGCGAACCTTTTTGAGCCCGAGTGCCCAAACCGCAATACATGCCAACTTTTTTTTCCTTAAAGTGCCAACACGGCAATTAAACCTGAATATTGAGGTTTAAGTTTAGAAAAAACAACTCGTACTGTTGTCCGAACTAATTAACAACTTTTGTTTTAAAAGAACACAACAACAGAGAGTTCAATGATACAAATTTTAAATAATGATATAAATAGATAAAATTAAGCTTATATTTATTAGTATCTCCAACAAATGCAATACATACACACACACAGACTGCTGAATACAAACACACAGTCTGCTGAATACAAACACACACACACACACACAAGACTGCTGAATATAGAGACTGATGAATACACAGACAGTCTGCTGAATACACACACAGACTGCTGAGTACACACACAGACAGTCTGCTGAGTACACACACAGACAGTCTGCTGAGTACACACACATAGACTGCTGAATACACACACATAGACTGCTGAATACACACACAGAGACTGCTGAATACACACACAGAGACTGCTGAATACACACACAGAGACTGCTGAATACACACACAGAGACTGCTGAATACACACACACACACACTACTGAATACACACACACACACTGCTGAATACACACACACACACTGCTGAATACACACACACACTGCTGAATACACACACACACACACACACTGCTGAATACACACACACTGCTGAATACACACACACACACACACTGCTGAATACACACACACACACTGCTGAATACACACACACACACACTGCTGAATACACACACACACACTGCTGAATACACACACACACACACACTGCTGAATACACACACACACACACACTGCTTAATACACACACACACACACACACTGCTGAATACACACACACACACACACTGCTGAATACACACACACACTGCTGAATACACACACACACACACAGACTGCTGAATACACGCACACACACAGACTGCTGAATACACACACATACTGCATTGAGGGGTGTAGTGTATGTTTGTGTGAGGTGCTGTGTGTGAGGGGTGGTGTGTGTGAGGGGTGCTGTGTGTGTGTGTGAGGGGTGATGTGAGTGTATGAGGAGTGCTGTGTAAGTGTATGAGGGGTGCTGTGTGTGTGTGTGGGGTGCTGTGTGTGTGTGTGTGAGGGGTGCTGTATGTGTGGGGTGCTGTGTGTGTGTGTGAGAGGGGTGCTGTATGTGTGTTTGTGTATGAGGGGTGCTGTATGTGTGTTTGTGTATGAGGGGTGCTGTATGTGTGTGTGTGTATGAGGGGTGCTGTGCTGTGTGTGTGTATGAGGGGTGCTGTGCTGTGTGTGTGTATGAGGGGTGCTGTGCTGTGTGTGTATGAGGGGTGCTGTGCTGTGTGTGTATGAGGGGTGCTGTGCTGTGTGTGTATGAGGGGTGCTGTGCTGTGTGGGGGTGGGGGTGCTGGGCGGGGGTAAGGGTGCTGTGTGGGGGGGGTAGGGGTACTGTGTGTGTGTGAGGGGTGCTGTATGTGTGTGTGTGTGTGTGTGTGTGTGTATGAGGGGTGCTGTGCTGTGTGGGGAGGTAGGGTTGCTGTGCTGTGTGTGGGGTGTGGGTGCTGGGCGGGGGTAAGGGTGCTGTGTGTTGTGGGGGTGCTGTGTGGGGGGTAGGGCTGCTGTGTGTGGGGGGTAGGGGTACTGTGTGTGTGTGAGGGGTGTTTGTGTGTGAGGGGTGCTGTATGTGTGTATGAGGGGTGCTGTATGCGTGTGTGTATGAGGGGTGCTGTGTGAGAGGGGTGCTGTGGTGTGTGTGGGGAGGTAGGGGTGCTGTGCTGTGTGGGGGGTAGGGGTGCTGGGCGGGGGTAAGGGTGCTGTGTGTGGGGGGGTAGGGGTGCTGTGTGTGGGGGGGTAGGTGTGCTGTGTGTGGGGGGGTAGGGGTGCTGTGTGTGGGGGGGTAGGGGTGCTGTGTGTGGGGGGTGTAGGGGTGCTGTGTGTGGGGGGTGTAGGGGTGCTGTGTGTGGGGGGTGTAGGGGTGCTGTGTGTGGGGGGTGTAGGGGTGCTGTGTGTGGGGGGTGTAGGGGTGCTGTGTGGGGTGTAGGGGTGCTGTGTGGGATGTAGGGGTGCTGTGTGGGGGGTAGAGGTGATGTGTGTGGGGGTAGGGGAGGGGTGCTGGGGAGAGGAGGGGTGCTGGGTGTGGGAGAGGGGTGCTGGGGAGAGGAGGGGTGCTGTTAGTGGGGGGTAGGGGTGCTGTTTGTGGGGGTAGGGGTGCTGTTTGTGGGGGGTAGGGGTGCTGTTTGTGGGGGGTAGGGGTACTGCGTGGGGGGGTAGGGGTACTGCGTGGGGGGGGTAGGGGTACTGCGTGGGGGGGGTAGGGGTACTGCGTGGGGGGGTAGGGGTACTGCGTGGGGGGTAGGGGTACTGCGTGGGGGGTAGGGGTACTGCGTGGGGGGTAGGGGTACTGCGTGGGGGGTAGGGGTACTGCGTGGAGGGAGGTAGGGGTACTGCGTGGAGGGAGGTAGGGGTACTGTGTGGAGGGAGGTAGGGGTACTGTGTGGAGGGAGGTAGGGGTACTGTGTGGAGGGAGGTAGGGGTACTGTGTGGAGGGAGGTAGGGGTACTGTGTGGAGGGAGGTAGGGGTACTGTGTGGGGGGGTAGGGGTACTGTGTGGGGGGTAGGGGTACTGTGTGGGGGGTAGGGGTACTGTGTGGGGGGGTAGGGGTACTGTGTGGGGGGTAGGGGTACTGTGTGGGGGGTAGGGGTACTGTGTGGGGGGTAGGGGTACTGTGGGGGGGAGTAGGGGTACTGTGTGTGGGGGAGTAGGGGTACTGTGTGTGGGGGCAGGGGTACTGCTGGGGGGTAGGGGTGCTGTGTGTGGGGGGTAGGGGTACTGCTGGGGGGGTAGGAGTGCTGTGTGTGGGGGGGTAGGGGTATGGGTGTGGGGGGGTAGGGGTATGGGTGTGGGGGGGTAGGGGTATGGGTGTGGGGTGGTAGGGGTATGGGTGTGGGGGGGTAGGGGTATGGGTGGGGGGGGGTAGGGGTACGGGTGTGGGGGGGTAGGGGTACTGTGTGTGGGGGGGTAGGGGTACTGTGTGTGGGGAGTAGGGGTACTGTTGGGGGTAGGGGTGCTGTGTATGGGGGGGGTAGGGGTACCGCTGGGGGTAGGGGTACTGTGTGGGGGGGTAGGGGTACTGAGTGGGGGGGACTGTGTATGGGGGGGGTAGGGGTACCGCTGGGGGTAGGGGTACCGCTGGGGGTAGGGGTACTGTGTGGGGGGGTAGGGGTACTGAGTGGGGGGGTAGAGGTACTGCTAGGGGTGCTGTGTGTGGGGGGGTAGGGGTACTGCTGGGGGGTAGGGGTGCTGTGTGTGGGGGGGTAGGGGTACTGCTGGGGGGGTAGGGGTGCTGTGTGTGTGGGGATGGGGTGGGGGTAAACGTTTAAAAAAAAAAAAGTATGGTAAATCATTATCTTCTCCCCCCCCCCCCCCTTCTTACCTTTAATGCAGGGGGGGGGGGGAGAGACAACACACAGTCATCCCTGGTGGTCCGGTGGTGGCAAGTACAGCTTCCGGTTTGGGAGGCAGGGGAGGGATCTGTGAGGCAGCTCGCGCGGGAGCACAGGGGAGCTGCTTCAAAGACCCCTCCCCTGCCTCCAGAACCGGAAGCAGAGTAGGCCCCTGCCGTTTCGGGCAGGCAGGTGCCTACTCTCCATTAATGGCGAACCTATGGCCGCGTGCCCACAGAAAGGGCCCGGCGTAATGACAAGCTGAAAAAAAAATCCAAGTTGGAAAACAGGAATGCGCACCCTCCAAATAAGGTATTTTAGCCCCCAGAGAACCTGGCACACCTATACATGGGGGTTATCACTGTACGCAGGAGATGTTGAACACATATTGGGGTGTTCTTTGGCAGTAACCCTTAAAGTTCTCCGTACATGTATTCTTAAATTGCTATGTGTGTCAAAAAAAATCACCAATTTTCTTTTTTTTTTTAATTTGGCATAGATTGGTGGTAAAACGGTTGCATGAAAAGAGTCAAAATGCCGCAAGTTTAATACCTTAGGTTGTCTTCTTTTAAAAAATATAAACACGTGAAGGGTTATTCATGGATTCCTGACAGATATCAGTGTTACAATGTAACTTGCGTTAAGTTTGAAAAAATGGTTTGGAAATAGCAAAGTGCTACCTGTACTTATAGCCCTATAACTTTCCAAAAAAAGCTAAGAACATGTTAACATTTAGCATTTCTAAACTCAGGACAAAATTTAGAAACTATTTAGTATGGGTGTTTTTTGGTGGTTGTAGATGCGTAACAGATTTTGGAGGTCAAAGTTAGAAATAGTGTGGTTTTTTTCCATCATATTTTAGAATTGTTTTTATAAATGAGTAAGAGGAAAATTACAGCTAAACACAAACACCACAGAAAAGTAAAAAGAGCCCTGGTCCTTAACTGTAAGAAAATTGAAAAATGGTCTGGTCAGTAAGGGGTTAAAGGAAGGCATACTGGGGGGAACTGATCGCGAATGAAAGTAGGTTCCAGAGGGTTGGTTTTGCATGAGAAAAATCCTTTAGTATAGCATGGGAAAAGGTGATAATAGAAAATGCATTGAGCAGGTCACTGGTAGATCTTTGGGGGCAGAGTGAAGTATGGTTCTTTGGGTTATTTGGTAAGGGGAGTGACATTAGAAAGGGCTTTGTAAATCAGGATGAGAAATTATAATTTAATTCTTTTGTGAATGAGAAATCAGTGAAGGGATGTGCAGCAGATACAGAGTTAAGGTGGAATCCTCTGGTAGAGGCGTTCAGGATGGACTGAAAGGGAAGAGGTATGTCAGAGGAAGGCCAGTTAATATGTTATTGCAGTTGTTGGGACGAGAAAAAACAAGAGTGGATGAGTTGCTTAGCCAGGTCAGTGCTCAGAAACTGACACATTTTTGAAATATTGAAAAGGTGGTTGTGGCAGGATGAAGAAAGATTGGATGTGGTGGATAAAAGACAGATTGGAGAAAAACTGCAACTCCAAGGCAGCAGACTTTATGTGATGTGGATATAGTGATGCAGTTAACAATTACAGTTGGAAAACAGAGTAGAGCTAAGAGGGAATAGGAAAGAGCTCAGTTTTGGGAATATTGATCTTTATGTACCAATACATAAGTTTCTTCACTTTTTAACACATTACTCCAAAGAAACCCTGCTGCAGCAATTCACCAATAAAACAACATTCCTGCATGTACTCCAGTCTGTACCAGGGTACTTACAGAACACGATTACTCTCCATTCGTTCACATAGAAATATCTCATCATGCTGACCAAACAACCAGAATATCAACTTCTCCCCGCCACTTTCAGAGAGCTTAGGTGACAGTCTTCTACAGCAGCCCCCCACCTGATGTATAATGAATTGCAGTAGCAAAGTTGACCGGTGAGACATTGTCAGGCTTATTTTTTTTTAATCTGGAACTTAATTGCAAATTTAGTTTAAAGCGATAGCATCTCTTT